>NC_134355.1:114252864-114417864 GCF_048569485.1 Anomaloglossus baeobatrachus | reverse complement strand
CTTTCAATGGCACTGGGTCACTTGTGTTTATTGATGACATAACAGCAGACAAGAGTAGCCGGATGAATTCTGAAGTGTACCGGGATATACTTTCAGCCCAGATTCAGCCAAATGCCGCAAAGTTGATCGGACGGCGCTTCATAGTACAGATGGACAATGACCCCAAGCATACAGCCAAAGCTACCCAGGAGTTCATGAGTGCAAAAAAGTGGAACATTCTGCAATGGCCAAGTCAATCACCAGATCTTAACCCAATTGAGCATGCATTTCACTTGCTCAAATCCAGACTTAAGACGGAAAGACCCACAAACAAGCAAGACCTGAAGGCTGCGGCTGTAAAGGCATTAAGAAGGAGGAAACCCAGCGTTTGGTGATGTCCATGGGTTGCAGACTTAAGGCAGTGATTTTCTCCAAAGGATTCGCAACAAAATATTGAAAATAAAAATATTTTGTTTGGGTTTGGTTTATTTGTCCAATTACTTTTGACCTCCTAAAATGTGGAGTGTTTGTAAAGAAATGTGTACAATTCCTACAATTTCTATCAGATATTTTTGTTCAAACCTTCAAATTAAACGTTACAATCTGCACTTGAATTCTGTTGTAGAGGTTTCATTTCAAATCCAATGTGGTGGCATGCTGAGCCCAACTCGCGAAAATTGTGTCACTGTCCAAATATTTCTGGACCTAACTGTATGTGCCTCCACATCTGCTCTCCTGTGAGGGCTACTCACAAAAGCCATCTGATGACCTGCTCTTTATATACTGAACAAAAATATAAATGTAATTCTTGCATTTGCTCCCATTTTTCATGAGTTGAACTCAAAGATCTAATACTTATGTACACTAAAGGTCTTTTTCTCTCAAATATTGTTCACAAATCTGTCTTTATCTGTTGTGAGCACTTCTCTTTTGCAGAGATAATCCATTAATTTTAGGGTAAGTTCACACAGTGCGTTTTTCGCTGCGTTTTTGCGCGTTTTTCGGGTGCGTTTGTGCTCAGAAAACTGCATGACATTGCTTCCCCAGCAAAGTCTGAGTTTTCATTTTTGCTGTCTGCACACAGCGGGTTTTTTTAGCTGCTTTTTTTTGGTGCCCAAAAAAAAGCAGCATGTCAATTATTTCCGCGTTTTTCACCGCGTTTTTCATCCATTGAGTGCAATGGGATGTTGAAAAACGCAATGAGAAACGCAAACTGCAAATATAGCTGCGTTTTAGTGCGTTTTTATGACTAAAAACGCAGCTATAAACGCAAGGGGTGGGTACTACAGTGACGTGTACAGGAAGAGGATTCCTTCTGTCAGTAAACACAGAAGCATGAATCCTCCCGGTACCGCCACCGCTGCTTCTATTTCCCGCCCTGTGCCATGTCAGCTCCCGTGCAGCGCCATGTCTGGGCAGGAGATGGAAGCGGCTGCTAAATCAAAAGTGAACAGTAGAAAAATGTCATACTCACCTGTCTGCAGACTCCCGGTGCCATGTCCGCTCCCAGCTCCTATCCCGGTCCGCCACCCCCGCTCCAGCTGTGTGCAGTCTCCCCGGGCACGTCCGATGCCTGCAGGACCTGGCGGTGGATCACCTGATGCGGTCACCTGACGCATCAGCTGATCTTAAGTCTCGCGGTGACACCGGCTTTTTACAGCCGGCCGGGCGATCAGCTGATGCTGTCAGGAGACTTCATCAGATGATTACCGGCAGCTCCGTGTGTAGTGTTTTTTTTGGGGGGGTTTGCACCGATGCATCAGCCTAGACTGTACAGCGAGCGCCGAGTGACTGATTTCCCCGGCACTTTTAGTCAGTTCATGACAGCTGCAGGCAGGCCGGGGTGATCTCCGGAGTTCAGGTGACAGCACTGGAGATTAGCCCGGGATGTCTGCAGCTGTCATGAACGGACCGCAAGTGCCGGGGAATCAGTCACTCGGCGCTCACTGTACAGTCTCGGCTGCTCTCTGGAGCTCAGGTGAGAGCTCCGGAGTGCAGTGCAGGTACCTGACTCCAGGCCTGGCATTACTGGAGTTTCCTCTGGTAGCCAGTCCAACGCTGCACAGAAGTGTGTATTATTTTTTTTTTGCACTTATGCATCAGCTGATTGTGTAAAAGCCGTTTATACAATCAGCTGATGTGTCAGGTTTAAGGATGTGAATCACATGACACATCATCTGATCGCTTTGCCTTCCAGCAAACCGATCAGATGATATTGGATCCGGATTGGGCGGCGCGGGACCCTTGACCCAGGATTACTGCGGAGGGGGGTTCTTTATTTAAATAAAGATGGAGTCACTAATTGTGTTGTGTTTTATTTCTAATAAAAATATTTTTCTGTGTGTTGTGGTTTTTTTTTTATATCTTTACTAGAAATTCATGGTGGCCATGTCTAATATTGGCGTGACACCATGAATTTCGGGCTTAGGGTCAGTTTATAATATACAGCTAGCCCTAACCCCATTATTACCCAGCAAGCCACCCGTCACCAGGGCAGCTGGAAGAGTTGGATACAGCGCCAGAAGATGGCGCTTATATGAAAGCGCCATTTTCTGGGGCAGCTGCGGAGTGCAATTCGCAGCAGGGGTGCCCAGAAAGCTTGGGTACCCTGAGCTGCGGATTCCAATCCCCAGCTGCCTAGTTGTACCTGGCTGGACACAAAAATTGGGCAAAGCCCACATCATTTTTTTTCTTTTAATTATTTCATGAAATTCATGAAATTATTAAAAAAAAAAGGGCTTCCCTATATTTTTAGTTCCCAGCCAGGTACAAATAGGCAGCTGGGGGTTGGGGGCAGCCCGTACCTGCCTGCTGTACCCGGCTAGCATACAAAAATATGGCGAAGCCTACGTCATTGGGGGGGGGGGGGGGGGGGGGCAAAGAAATCCTGCATACAGTCCTGGATGGAGGATGCTGAGCCTTGTAGTTCGACATCTGCTGTCTGCTCTCCTGCATCCACTAGGGGATGGAGGCTGCTGAGCCTTGTAGTTCTGCTCCCCCTGCCTCTCCCTCCAGCATACAGTCCTGGATGGAGCATGCTGAGCCTTTTAGTTATGCAGCTGTCTGCTCTCCTGCATACACTAGTACATACACTTTTTTTTTTTTTTTTTTCAACAATGTTTAATGGCATTGTTCACTGATAAAAAAAAAAACGCAGTGAGCAAAAACGCACCAAAACGCGGTAAAAACGCATGCGTTTTTTGCTGCGGGTGCGTTTTTGGCCGCAAAAAAAACGCACAAAGACGCAGCGTCAAAAAAACGCAGTGTGTGAACTTAGCCTTACAGGTGTGGCATATCAGGATGCTGATTAGACAGTACGATTATTGCCTTTGGCTGGTCACAATCACAGCACAATGCTACAGATGTCGCATGTTTTGAGGGAGTGTGCAATTGGCATGCTGACTGCAGGAATGTCCACCAGAGCTGTTACCCGTGAATTGGATGTTCAATTCTCTACCATAAGCAGTCTTCAAAAGTGTTTCAGAGAATTTGGTAGTATAGCAAACCGGCCTCACAACTGCAGACCATGTGTAATCACACCAGGTCAGGACCTCCACATCCAGCATCTTCACCTGCAAGATTGTCTGAGACCGGCCAACAGGACAGCTGCTGCAACAATCGCTTTACACAATCAAAGAATTTCTGCACAAACTGACAGAAGCCGTCTCAGGGAAGCTCATCTGCTGCTCCTCATCCTCATCGGGGTCTCCACCTGACTGCAGGTCGTCGTCATTACTAACTTGAGTGGACAAATGCTCATATTTTATGACGTCTGGCACTTTGCAGAGGTGAACTCTTCACTTTTATTATTATTATTATTATTATTATTATTATTATTATTATTATTATTATTATTATTAATGTCATTGTAGGAATAACCATTTAACATTTGGTGGAAAAACTGCTCGAATCATTTACAAATTAGAGGAGAATAAACTGCTACAACCATGTAGTCTGCTGACCTGGAATATGTGGATTAATGTGAGTTTTATTAGCTTCATCCTCAGTGCATTGTCACCTATGATTTCAACAATCAATTATCACCCTTAATGCCCAGAATAATTGCATAAAATATCACAAAGATCACATCTTCTGCATGGACCACCTGGCCCCAAGTATTTCCCAATCTTCTAATAAACTGATGTCTATAGGTTGATTTTTATTCTTTTCTGCTCCATTACTGCTGTATAAATCTACATCCTATGGTAGAGCATTTATATTGCTCGGTATTATCACAGCATCTCAACAACTGCTATTCCTGCTCTTCGTATTACTGACCATCACTTGTAGAGGTTATGGCTGTAAATGTGTGGTGTAGTATGAACTCAACCTTAAGAGAAGAGGAATCACCTAGAACAAAACAATGAAAATGGAAATGACACTGTGTGAAGATTAGGCGAGTGGCGCTCCCGATGAAGCCAGCCCGCTGCTCTGCCAGCAGTAATACTCGCCTATGCTTTCCTCCATCATATCACAGCCTTCTTTAGATGGCAAGGACCTCCGGTTCACGAAGTACTTTACATTAGTCTGAAATACCTGTTTGTACAAGGAACTAAGACACTAGTTGGAAACGTGTTAAGAAGTCAATATTTACACATCTCACCAACGGAAATATCCCACAGTCTCTTTATACAGCGTATAACTTAGGGGTGGGCCACTTTATTGGAGAATTTAGCCAACTCACAGACAGTAGAAGTTCTGGGTTACTTTACGCCCCTTTCTAAACCAGGTCTTTTTCGGTCCTGACCTGGTTGCTAAAGGAGGGAGGGTCAACATGGCAAATGATTTCCCCTTCACAGTAGGCAGGTGGACGTCCAGCATGTCGCAAAACTTAGGCATGTTCTGGACATGCAGGAAATTAGCGCATGCGCAGTATCCTCATACTGATATGATGTTCAGACACTTACACTCCATCATTGGCCATTTTCTGGATTATGCATGTCATTGTCTTCTCTCTGTCTTTGGAGTCTAGTGACAGGTTCGGGACTAGAGCCACTAATTACCATCTAAGGGGCTCCATCTTTAAACGTAGTTTCATTTCTTTTAGTTCCTAAGGAGTTAGGCTACTTTCACACTTGCGTTGAACGGTATCCGTTGCATTGCGTTGTGTAACGGATGCAACGGATGTGTTGCATATAGTGGCACAACGGATGCAGCGGATGCTGCAAAACAACGCAATTCGTTTTGATTTTTTTTAGTTTTACCAGCGGCAGACTATTGTAAACGATCAGCTGATCGCTCCCAGTAGCCGGCCGCCGGGTGATCAGCTGATCGCTCCCAGTAGTCGGCCGCCGGGTGATCAGCTGATCGCTCCCTGCAGCCGGCCGCCGGGTGATCAGCTGATCGCTCCCTGCAGCCGGCCGCCGGGTGATCAGCTGATCGCTCCCTGCAGCCGGCCGCCGGGTGATCAGCTGATCGCTCCCTGCAGCCGGCCGCCGGGTGATCAGCTGATCGCTCCCAGTAGCCGGCCGCCGGGTGATCAGCTGATCGCTCCCAGTAGCCGGCCGCCGGGTGATCAGCTGATCGCTCCCAGTAGCCGGCCGCCGGGTGATCAGCTGATCGCTCCCTGCAGCCGGCCGCCGGGTGATCAGCTGATCGCTCCCTGCAGCCGGCCGCCGGGTGATCAGCTGATCGCTCCCTGCAGCCGGCCGCCGGGTGATCAGCTGATCGCTCCCTGCAGCCGGCCGCCGGGTGATCAGCTGATCGCTCCCAGTAGCCGGCCACCGGGTGATTAGCTGAGCGCTCCCTGCAGCCGACCGCCGGGTGATCAGCTGAGCGCTGTCACTTGCCGGCGGCCGGGCATGCCGGTGGCCGGTCGCTCAGCTGAGCGCTGTCGCTTGCCGACGGCCGGGCGCTCAGCTGAACGTTCGGCCACCGCGAGCCAAAATAAAGTTTGATTTAAAAAAAAAAAAAAAAAAAAAAAAAGAGCATGCGCAGTGGAATCCAGAGGATTCTGCTGCTCAAAAATAACGTTACATGCTGCGTTCCTCCCGCTGGGCGGAAGCAACGGAGCGTCGCCCAGCGGAAGCAACGCAGGTCCTTTTGGTACAATCCGTCACCCATACAAGTCTATGGGAAACAGCGGAATCCGTTAACGGATTCCGCTGTTTTCCAAAAGGGCGGATTGTAACGGAAGGAAATAAACTCAAGTGTGAAAGTACCCTTAAATGTCAGTTTTGCTGCCAGCAGCTCCTAGCAGAGACTGTCAGCTGCAGTTGATTTGCAGCCACACCCCTGTGGGTTTAAGTAGTGGTGTTTCCCAGCCATCCCTGCTGAAGATATAAATTCACTGTTCCCTGGCTGCTTTGGTGGAAGGTCCTGTTGAGAAGTATTCCCAAAGTCTAACTTTATCCTTTTTGTTGCGGTTTTTCCCTGTTTGACTTACTCTCCCTCGTGTCATATTAGTGCACCTTTGGGGCTAGCGTCCCTCACCTGCCAGCACACTAGCCAGGGCATCTTCAGGGTTTCTCAGGGTCTCCGGTTCTGGCTCAGCAACAGTTGAGGAGACTGCATAGGGTCTGGCTAGGAGAGTAGGGACAGCTGTAGATGAGTGCAGGAGGTGTCCCTTCTACCCCACTCACTAGTGCTAGAGCCCACTGTTGTTATTGTGTCCCCTGTGTTACCCCCTTACTTGTAGTATTTTTGTTGTGCAACAGGTTTCCCGTAGGTCTATACGCACGTGCCACGCTTGTCATACCTGTGCAATGGTGCTCTGCACACATTTTGCTAAGCCCATTAATGTGTTTTTCCCAACTAAAGAAAACTTTCTTCAGTAATCTACAATCTAAGTGACTTGAGCTTGGAAAATGCGTTACACTTTTAACAATGCGTTTACTTTCTAAAAATGGTAGTGGGTGCACATGCTGCTATAAAGTGTCATTCAATAAATAAGGATAGCTCAAGATCTCATCTGTTTAAGCTTAACCCTCTGAGTTGTACTGCTTCACTAGAAGAAAACTGTAAACTTCTATGAGACTTTATGTTCCTCCGTATACCTCCAATGTCACACCCAGGTGTATAGCATTTCCCATTGGGCTGAGATGTTAGCTGTCATATTAGAGAACATTTCTATGACTTACTCTGTCCCCTGAAACCCCTGGCGCCATGGTTTGCCATCAGGCTGAATTTACTGCACCTGCTTAAGTATGATTTCTCCTACAGAATATTGACTGCTCCGCTGTAATAAATAGTCCATTACCTTGCAGCACAGAATAAACAATCCTCGCCAGTTTGTTAACTAGATAACATTTGGCAGTCAACTTAAAAGTCCATATTCATTTAAAAGAATAGGTTAAAACAAATCAAGCATGCTGGGCAAGCAATATTAGGAAGGAAGCAGGCGAGATCACTGCAGCTAAGGATTTCCTATAGGCCAATAGGCTTTTAAACAAGACAATGACCTCCTAGCAATTGTGCTGTTAGGTTATAGGATCAGAGTCCCATGTTATGCCATCATATGCTGGGATATGCCATAATAATATAACTGCAGCACGGGTCTCAGCTCTGGCAACATTACTGATCCAGAGAACCATGGTACTTTGGTCTGTTCTCCCTTTTTGAGAGCTGCAGTTCCAAAAACTACTTCACTACTGCTACAACCACTTTATTACTAGGGGGTGCCGGCAGTCTGACCCACTGACCAACAAGTGATGCCACCATTAGTAGTGGCTAGTAACTAGTGATGAGCGCGCACTATCACGGCTGGGTGCTCGGTACTGGTTAGGAGCAGTGGGACGCTTTGATGGACACAACTCGAACACCCAAGTATAAGGGAAGTCAATGGACAACTCGAGCTTTTCTCCTGAAGATTTCCAGGAAAAATGCTCGAGTCCCTTATTGACTTCCATTATACTCGGGTGCTTAAGTTGCACCCGTCTGAGCATCCAACTGCTCCTACCGAGTACCAGACCATGGTAGTGCGCGCTCATCTCTACTAGTAACCTCTTTACTGGTGTTATGTAAACTCCTTCCACTTCCATTACACTGTATAAATACATAATCAGTGTTTATTGGGTGCCTTGGGGAACCCGGGGCACTCAGACAGCAGCTCAATGGCACCAACGTCTGTTTTAGGCCTCCTTCACATGTTCGGGTTTCTGGTATGTGTGGCATTTGGGGTTTTTTTTCACAGATACCACACATTATAACCTATGGTGCTGCTCACATTCACCATTTTTCCCGGCAGCACAGATGACAAGAGCCAATAAAAGTCTATGGATCCGTGAAAAAACACGTACAGCACACGGATGGCATCAGAGTACAGTCCATGTGCTGTATGGGTTTAACATGGCAAAGTATTGGAGAAGCTTTGCAGCTGCATTATGTCTATATCTACAGTATAGACCAAAAGTTTGGACACACCTTCTCGTCTCTAGAACAACTGTTAAGAGGAGACTTTGTGCAGCAGGCCTTCATGGTAAAATAGCTGCTAGGAAACCACTGCTAAGGACAGGCAACAAGCAGAAGAGACTTGTTTGGGCTAAAGAACACAAGGAATGGACATTAGACCAGTGGAAATCTGTGCTTTGGTTTGATGAGTCCAAATTTGAGATCTTTGGATCCAACCACCGTGTCTTTGTAGAAAAGGTGAACGGATGGACTCTACATGCCTGGTTCCCACCGTGAAGCATGGAGGAGGTGGTGTGATGGTGTGATGGTGCTTTGCTGCTGACACTGTTGGGGATTTATTCAAAATTGAAGGCATACTGAACCAGCATGGCTACCACAGCATCTTACAGCGGCATGCTATTCCATCCGGTTTGTGTTTAGTTGGACCATCATTTTTTTTTCAACAGGACAATGACCCCCAAACACACCTCCAGGATGTGTAAGGGTTATTTGACTAAGAAGGAGAGTGATGGGGTGCTACACCAGATGACCTGGCCTCCAGTCACCAGACCTGAACCCAATCGAGATGGTTTGGGGTGAGCTGGACCGCAGAGTGAAGACAAAAGGGCCAGCAACTGCTAAGCATCTCTGGGAACTCCTTCAATACTGTTGGAAAACCATTTCCGGTGACTACCTCTTGAAGCTCATCAAGAGAATGCCAAGAGTGTGCAAAGCATTAATGAAAGCAAAAAGGTGGCTACTTTGAAGAACCTAGGATATAAGACATATTTTAAGTTGTTTCACACTAAGTATTTTTAATTCATAGTTTTGATGCCTTCAATGTGAATCTACAATTTTCAGAGTCCTGAAAATAAAAAAAACTCTTTGAATGAGAAGGTGTGTCCAAACTTTTGGTCTGTACTGTATATTGGAAAAACACAGATGGCCGGCCGATGACATTGGTATTGTTTTTTTCCAGACATGTGAAGGGGCCTAAAACAGGTTGTCACCAGGAAACAATCCCTCTGAGATTTGTAATGCTTTTATTTTCTTGAATCCGTGTACAATATTGCCTTAACATACAATGGGCTCAGGTTACAACACACAATGCCACAGCCCGTGACAATCTCCGCACCCATCATGACTGGCAGACACAACCATCATTTACAAGAAAAATCAGGAGCACAGAAAAAAGCCAAATTATAATGGATTTGTTATAGTATCCATCAGATAGATGCGAATAATACTTTATAGGAGGATCATACCTCACGTCATACAATATTGCCACCAATACAAATCCCCATTGTGCATTTTTCATGCCAAGTTTCCTTATTAGATTAGAATAGGCAGTGACACCTGATGGAATGGAGCCTCCTCAGAGGTGGGGGCGACGTTTCGGGACACCCCTTTCTCAGGCATGTAATTACACGTTTCCTGACGGTTTAAAGTATATGTGCCATGCAACAAATCCCATCACCACTAAAAAAAAATTAAAAAAAAAAAAATTAAAAAAACAACAATTTACACGTCAGTACGTGTTACTTAGCAGTATACCAATACTTTATTTAACCCCTTATTTAATGTAGTAAACATCTAGGTTTCATTTGCATTTTCTAAATACATGCATTTATAATACAGCTGCATTAAAAACTGATTATTTATCTACTTAAAGGGAACCAATCACCAGGATCTTCGTATATGAGCTACAGCCAGTGCTATACTGGCATTGGCACCATCAGGCTGCTTATCTACCGTGTTTTTCCAAAAATAAGACACTGTCTTGTACTTTTTTTTGCCTCTCCCCCCCCCCCCCCCCCCAAAAAAAAAAAAAGCACTAGAGCTTATTTATGGAGGAGGTCTTATTTTTAACAAACATGGTTGGGGGTAAGTTTACTCCCCAAATAAGCAGACACCTCACTTCCCAGGGGACTTATACTTACCAGACCCAAATGTCTGCGTGGCTCCCAGGTCCTCCTGTGATCTCCAATGGGTGCTGCACAGTGTCCTCCCCTGCTTCTGGCTGACTGATACACACACACACACACACACACTACATCCAGCGTTACAGAATACTTCTAGCTGCAGGGAATGATGGGAGGCAATCACGTGTCCGCGGGTCCTGTAAGCTAGCATTGTGGCAGGTCCTTGCGCTCCACAGCACAGCCTCTCAGGATTCTGCCAGCCAGAAGAAATCGGTGTCGCTGGATGTGGGGAGTGTGTGTGTGATGCAATGTGTGTGTGATCTGATTGTGTGTGTGAGATCAAAATGGGTGTGTGAAAGATCTGATGTGTGCGGGTGAGAGATCACTGCAGGTCCTCTTCCTTTGTGTCTGGTGAGTGTGATTGCGGGGTGCCCGCTATCTATAATGAAGTGTCCTGTAGTATCTTTAACTTTTTTAGCTGCATGGACACTTCATTATTGATCCGCGACTAGGGCTTATTTTTGGGGGAGGGCTTATATTTAAGACTTTTTCCGAAAATGCTGAAAATCCCCGCTAGGGCTTATTTTTGGATAAACATGGTACATACCTGTAGTGGTCAGCTCGGATATATAGGTTTTTAAATCGAAGAAAGTGAAGTTTATAAAATCAGTAGCTACTTGATTGGCATTTGCAACGGAGCAGATAATCTCTGGGTGGGTATTTATATGGATTCCCGCCCCCTGCCTGTTCTCTATGCTAATTTTACTATTCACTAAGATGGCGTTGGAGTTGGCGCTTGCGCATAGCGCTTATGAAACCCAAACTTCAAATGCTGATTACACAACATCCAGGACGCGCATTCCTTCATTGACAGCTCTATAGAATCTATATAACAGCGCCATTACGGCAGTATAAATACTTGTACATGCATAACCCTGGTGACATGGGCTTTATAAATATAAGCACTTGCTTAATCTTTATTAATTTTCTATCCATTTTCTTTGGTTTCAGTTAAAATATCCTCACTTTACAATGGTCATCTTAAGACCATTAAGGCTATGTTCGCACAGGGCATATTTTGCTGTGTTTTTGAGGTCACAAAGAAGCACCCAAATGCATACATTTCCTTCCTGCAGCAAAGTCTATGAGATTTCTATTTTCCTGTCCACACTGGGCATCTTGGCTGCATTTTTGAAGATGGCAATTCTTTTTGCATTTTCCAGTGTTTTTGAGCCCTTCCAGTCAATAGCTTTGCCTTAAAAAATGCATTTTGAAAAATGCTGTAAAAACGCGTCTAATACGCATGTGTTTGTTGATGCGTTTTTGACGCGGGTGCGTTTTTTGTAGTTACAAAAGATGCAATGTGTGAACATAGCCTAATTCTATGCCAGAAAGCTCTGGGGGGGTTTTAGGAGATGTTAGGCTATGTGTCCACGGTAAAATGTACCTGCGGATTTTTCTGCCTGAAAATCCGCGACTTTCGCGGCAAATCCGCACCCGCGGATTTGCCGCGGATTTTTTTTTTTTTTTTTCCCCATTCAAAACCAAAAATCCGCACCAAACAATTGACATGCTGCAGATTTTTCCGGATCAAAATCCGCGGCAAATCCGCAGCGGAAAAAACCGCAGCATGGACACAGCATTTCCAAAATGCCATTGAAATGGCTTGGAAGTGCCGCTGCTGCAGATTTTCGGGAAATCCGCGGCAAATCCGCAGCAAAATCCGCGCAAAATCCGCAGCGTGGGCACATAGCCTAAAGAAGGTATATATTTGTCTCCCTTCTGAGAACGTCATGCCCGTCCGTGGCTGCTCGGGTCTGATTCTGCTTATCAGTGTTTGCACCTCATCTCTCCACCTCAGCTTCTTGCTGCCATAATGAAGGATGATAGTGCAATCTGGAGTCTGAGGAAGAATGGAGACAGCCGCCTTCAGATCATGTAATGCTGTAACAATGGCTGGGCGAGGACGTCTCCGATTGCAGTTATACACTCAGATGAATGCAGAGAACAATGTGAGACCCTCCGTGTCTGCGCTGGATGTGCTCTGCTAATGCACATTAATGGGATCTGTCACACTCTGCTGTCAGGGTGTATATGGAGTGCGGCTACCATATTGCTCGCCTCTCTGCTTACATCGGTCAGAACGGCTATGGTTTATCTCTGAAAAGCTGCAGAGTTTTAGAGAAAACATAATTACTACTGAATGTATCACCTATAGAATTGTTAATAATTAAAACATAATTAAACGCTTTATTGTAATTCGTTTTTATTCTCCGCTTGTACTGTTCATGATTATGGGAGCGATCATCCAGTGGTGATATGACAATAGACAGGCTCTGATCCAATGACTTCTATAGAAATACTTTGTAACCATCTTCTCTAATCTGTACTAAGGTCATTGTGCAGTGAGGAGGAGGAGGTGAGCTGTGACAAATAGTGTGGATGGTGGATCCCATGTTATCTGGTGTATAATGAGGTGTAAGTTTCAGTATTATTGCAGGCAGGTTAATGCAGATATTTACTGATCCGTACCTAACAAAAACCAGTGAGCTCCTAAGAATAAGCCATTCTTTCACAAATATTAAAGGGGTTATCTGGCTTAGTTTCCCTTTTTCTTGTCATTTTACTATTTAGGTACATTGGGGCAGGTAAATAGATAAAATAGATAGTGACTACCAACCTGCCCTGCTGTCAGCCCCTCCCCCGGCTCAGAGCGGTCATGTGGTCCTGCCATGATTTTGCCGCTTCCGGTGAGGTCACGTCGACAGGGGCAGGAGATTATGCTCGCCTTGCAGACGTGCATCACAGCTGACGTCATGTTGCCGCCCTGCTGGGCTGGTACAGTGCGTGGCGCCCCCTCCCCCCTTCACTGCACCTTCCCACATACAGTATCCCATAGTGCAGTGGTTTCGCTGCCTGTACGTTGCATGCAGCCCCCAATACTGTTTGCGGCACGCAGGCTAATGGTCCCCCCTTGCTAACGCTGCTTGTGCTGGGGCCGTGCAGTTAGCGCTGTGTATCAGATGACTGATTCCCGGCGCTGCGCATATGGGAGCACTGTATACAGCGATGATCAGCCACCTGCCAATCAGAGGCCAGCAGCGTCTCAGTGCAGTAGCTGTATACAGAGCTCGGCTCTGCAGAGCACCCGGGAATCTGTCATCTGATATAAAACGCTGTCAGCAGCGCCTCCTGATGCTGCTTGCGGCGCGCAGGCCCGTGGCCCACTTGCTGATCGTGGCCTGTGCAGGGGGCTGTGCAGTCAGCACTTTATATCAGATGACCGATTCTCGAGAGCTGCTCAGATACGAGCTCTGTATACAGCTATGATCAGCCGCCAGCCAACCAGAGGCCAACAGCAGATCATTGGAGAAGCTGCATACAGAGGCGTCCCTGCACAGCGCCTGGAAATTAGTCCTCTGATATAAAGCACTGATTGCATACCCCCTGCACCGGCAGCGATCAGCAAGGAGGGGGCTGCAGCCGCAAGAGGCAGGACACCGAGGGAACAAGGATAGGTGAGAATGATTTGTTGTACTTGGTGCAAATGCCATTAATCTCCAGAAACTGAAGTTTGTGCTCCTGTCCGTTTCATACAGGGAAAGGAGAGGTACAGGATCAAAGAAAGAACACCTCCAGATCCAGGAGAACAGCGGCAGTGATGCCAGGTAACATGACACATTGCTGACAAGTTACAGACCCTCTTCAAAGTCGAGATGTGATACGGTAAGTGGGAGGTGTATAAGGGATGTGACCAGTGGGGTCCCAATAACCTTCTGAACTAATGTCCCTGAGCTTCAGGCATTGGGATGAGCAGGAGAGACGTTATCTGGAGAGAGATTTTCTCATTACTTATTCATTAGTACAGTGGGTTCAGACAATGGACCCGCACATTACCGGGATCGTGATGTGTCCTTCCACCGCCCATGTTGAGAGCCAGAGAAGTATTTCAGGACTATTGATTAACCTTGAATAACCTGCCATTTGCTTAAAATAATTTAAGATGATTTAGAGAAATAAATAATGGAAAATGCAGCCAAGTATAAACCAGCTCTTTATACCCTACAAAGCCGGGCATAAAGTGATAGATTCCCGAGCACAAGATTCCATTATTGTGACCGAACATCACATTTTACTTTATTAATGGCGCCAATATTATTTCCAGAGAATCTGCTTCTGGGTTTTGCGTTGCGGTAGGTGTACACAGAGGATACAAATGTTATGTGCAGGTAAAACCCACAGAAGATAGATAGTGGATGGTTAGAACTAATCTCATCTACATGATTACGCTTTTCCATACAAAAACTGACCTGTGGTTTATAATAATCCTATCATATCAATTATTGCAGTCACATCCGCAACAAAAACCCTGCTGCACATTCACATTGGAACAGATAAAGGGGCAATGTCATAAGGACACCCTATGTATATGCCCTATTGGGGTACACAGAGACCCCCTCACAGGACCCTCTCTATGAGCCAGTATATCGGGCTGCTATGTATGAGCAGTTCCCATTGTAGACTCGAGCTGTCCTTGTATCGTACAGAGAGGAGGTACTCTCCGTGATCGCCATGTCTCACCACATTCCCTTTCCCGGCTGCTAGGGACTTTCCTGGGAAATTCTGTTTCCCTTTAAAAAAGTGGTTGGTTCGGTGGCACACTGCGCGGATATGCCACAAATGTAAGGCTAGGTTCACATTTCCGTTGTTTTGCAATCAGTCACATGCGTTGCTTGACGCATGTGACTGATGCGTTGTACAACGGATGACAAAGAACAGAATTCATTGTCGGACTCCGTTGTGTGCAGGGGCGGAGTGCGAGGTGGGTGGAGCCGAGAGGGGCCGTGGCGCTGAGGACGTCAGTGCCGCAGTCTGCATGGCTGGGGACAGGTGAGTGTGTGTGTGAGTGAGTGAGTGTGTGAGTGTGTGTGTATACATGCGGAGTGCAGGAGGGGGCGGAGCCGAGCGGGGAAGTGTCGGGCTCCCTGCACACGTATCCAGGGTAAATTTTGGGTAACCAAGCAAAGCACTTTGCTTGGTTACCCGATATTTACCCTGGATACCAGCGTACACCGCTTAGCGCTAGCTCCTTGCACACGTAACCAGGGTAAATATCAGGTAACTAGGCAAAGCACATTGCTTGGTAACCCGATGTGTATTGTGCAGGGAGCCAGAGAGAGCATGTGCAGCAAAATCCTACGCATTGCGCTGCTCAAAAAACGTTACAAGCTGCGTTCCTTCTGCCCCGCGGTCAGTCATTCCACGACTGATCAGTCGGGTGGAGGATGCAACGCAGCGTCATCAGTCACAATCCGCCGCTCATACAAGTCTATGGGAACAACGGAATCCGCTAAACGGATTCCGTTATTTACCAGAGCAGTGGATTGTGACTGATACAATTTAACGGAAGTGTGAACCTAGCCTAAGATGGAAGGTGGCTGCTGCCCAGTGCTACAACAAAGTGCAGTCAGTTTTTCTCCGATCATCTACATTATTTTCTTCCTAAGCAGCTGTATAGCAGGGTGTTATAGCCAGAGGTCGCCCACTCTGCGACCTGGAAGGTGGAAAACGGACCGCAGGAGACCGTGCATTTCTGGAACCACTTTGTTTTATAAGCTGGCCGGTGTCCTCTGCTAGTCAGGCCATGTTCACACACTCAGTATTTGGGAGTTTTTTACCTCAGTATTTGTAGCCAAAACCAGGAGTGGGACAATCAGAGGAAAAGTATAATAGAAACACGGCACCACTTCTGTATTTATCACCCACTCCTGGGTTGGGCTTACAACTACTTAGATAAAAAAAAAAAAAAAGCTCACCAAATACTCAGCATGTACACGTGGCCTACAAGTGGCAGTGGCACTGTGAAGGCCATCGAGGTCTCTGATGAGACTACTACTTTTATTGCTGGACATGACAACCTGTGCGCTATCACTAACCTTACACAGGCAAGTCTCCATTCAGACGTCCTATTTCATGGAAGGAACATGAACCTACTATATCTGTGGGGCTATTTCACAAGGGGAGAAAGGACCAATTTTCTGCAAAAAGAAGACAAAGTGCCCCTTTTTTTTCCCAATTTGACACACAATCTCAGCCATTCTGGGGAATGGGTGCATCATAAAAGCGGCTGGGTCACAGATATCATCCATTTTCTTCCTTTTCACATATGAGATGACACACTGATCATAAAAACCGGACACACGGACCAAAAGTGGATACAAATCTGACCCTACGCACTGCTGGTTTATCTTAAATGAAAAATTAAAAAAAACAAACCTGATGTGTGAACAAGGCCTTACTTGACGTTTTGTTGACTTAAGCCAACCCCTGTATAGTGTGCGATACACCAGGTGTTACCCACATCCTACACTGTAATAACCTCCAGTCTGCTTCTTCCCCTTTACTGTAGAGCCCATTGTTTAGATTCTAATATACAGGCTGTGCCACCCAATACCGAGCGCACACAAAGGCACAGGGATACACAGGGGAGGGGGGGGGGGGAAGCATGTAATATACACTGAACTAAGTGAATGGGACAATATCACAATTTCAGATGCAGCAAATAACCACCATCTCTTTAAAGAACGGGGTATCCCATTAAATACATTTATCACTGTTCCAGAAAATGGGGGTTCTGTGTGTGAATGGAGCATTAGTACCAATACAAGACCATGATTAAACTTCCTGTCTGTACGCCTGTGGGTAGGCCGCACTTGGCCATCTCTGGCAGTCATATAGACAGTAAATACAGTGGTGGTGGCACATGTGCACGACTGCTGCACTCGCACGTTGGGAGCCCATTACTGTAACCCTAGCATATGATCGGTAAAGCCTGCTTTACACATTACAATTAATTGTGCGATCGCACCCGCCCCCATCATTTGTGCGGCACGGGCAATTTGTAACCCCCCGTCACACGCACTTACCTTCCAAACGACCTCGCTGTGGGCGGTGAACATCCACTTCCTGAAGGGGGAGGGACGTTCGGCGTCACAGAGACGTCACACAGCGGCTGCCAAATAGAAGCGGAGGGGCGGAGATGAGCGGGACGTAACATCCCGCCCACCTCCTTCCTTCCGCATTGCCGGTGGGACGCAGGTAAGCTGTGTTCATCGTTCCCGGGGTGTCACATGGAGCGATGTGTGCTGCCTCGGGAACATTGAACAACAGGATGCTCGATTTTTAGAAAATGAGCGACGTGTCAGCGATGAACGAGAAGGTGAGTATTTCTGCTCGTTAATAGCTGTCACACGCTACGATATCACTAACGATGCCGGATGTGCGTCACTTACGACGTGACCCCGACGACATCTCGTTAGATATATCGTAGCGTGTAAAGGCCGCTTAAGGCACTCCGAAATATAAAGGTGCCAAGACAGGGTCCTACCTCAAATATGGCACTCAAAGTAAGGCAATTTCCTCCAATTTATTGTGTACAGTCCTAAAGATGTGCAAGATCATAGGTGCCGTTTCGGTTACTCAGACCTTCCTCAAACATGCACTATAAATCCTAAAACAAAATACACAACGTGCTTTATACATATAAAAGGTATATATAATAGGAAGTGGGAGGCGTTTGAGAAAAAAGGGAGGCGTTTGAGAGTTTTCCTCTACAAACGTAGGAACCAAAAAGTTTGACTAGGGACTTTAACATTGCTTTTTTCGTTTCTAAACCAATATCTCCTTTTTTTGTTAACAGCAACACTCATAACCTGTTTCATTTCCCAAGATGTCACCTGGTACTATAGTGATACTGTTGGTGTCTTCTACTATCTCATGTTTTCCTTTCATATTTTCCTCATTTACTTTTTTGTTTTACCTTTTTCTTATTTTTCATTTCTTATTTTCGAATTCATATTTTTTTTTTCCATCATTTTCACATTTTCTTTTCCACTCATTTTATGTACGGTACGTTTTGTTTTTTTGTTGCTACTCTCTCTTTCCTCTACCCTACTGTATGGCTCCCTTTACGTGTTTCCCTGTTCTATCAGTTCACTCTTGGTCCACTTCATCTCTTCTTCTTAGTCGCTATCTGCCTACGTCTTCCAGTCTCCTTCTGTCCTAATCTTCCCACCTAGGTCCGTTTGTTTCTGGGAACGTCTCCCCTATGACGTCCCTTCAGGATATACTATTAAGGCTGCTTTCACACATCCGGTTTTTCCTGTGCGGCACAATCCGGCGCTTTGCAGAAAAAATGCAACCTTTTCTTTTGCTGCCGGTTGCAGGTTTTTTTGCATAGATTTACATTAGTGCTGTATTGTGCCGCATGGCCTTGCGTTCCGTCCGGTTTTTGCCGCATGCGGCAGATTTAGCCGATGCGGCGGCCGGATAGAACGTTGCCTGGCACGTTTTTTTGTCTGGCAAAAAAAAACAAAAAACTGCATCGCGCCGCATCCGGACGATGCGGAGCGATTTGCAATGCATGCCTATGGACGCCGCATGTGGCGTCCTGCGGCAAACACCGCATCCGGCCGCTGCATGCGGTTTTTCCACTGCGCATGCTTAGTAGCCTGCCGCAAGCGGCAAAAACCGGACGGGCTGCATGTAAAAAACTTATGCAAAGGATGCGGTTTTGTCGCCGCATCCGTTGCATAGGTTTTAGAGCCGGATTGGCCGGCTCTGCTAAAACCGGAGGTGTGAAAGCAGCCTAAGCCATGTGCACACACTGCATTTTTTATGTATTTAATTTCAATGCACTTGCAATGGACTCGCGTCAACATGCGTTCACCTGCATTTGTGTGCGTTATAGTGAGGATCCAGCGACTTGCAGTTTTTTAACATTTTTCAAAAACGCTACTTGTAGCGTTTTTGAGCTGCCTTCAAATACTGCAAATTGCTGGATCCTGACTATACTGCACGCAAACGCATGGGAACGCATGTTGACGCGAGTCCATTGCAAATGCATTGAAATGAAAACGCATTTGCACTGGATCAGTTTTTGCGTTAAAAAAATGTTCAGGACGCATGTTAAAAAAATGTAGTGTGAAAGCAGCCTTAGGCATGCAGATTTGTGACATCTGGCATGCTGATAGACAGGATCCTGCTTGCTCTACTGAGCATGCACAGAAACCAGCCTCACGTGATCAGTCCCTCTCTCCCCCACCCTCTCTGTCTCTCTCCCTCTCCCTCTCCCCCGCCTGAGAGCTGCGGACACTCGTAACCAAGGTAAATATCGGGTAACCAAGCAAAGCGCTTCTCTTAGTTACCCGATGTGTACGTTGGTTAGGTGTGCAGGGAGCTGGCAGCCCTGCTCCTAGCAGCTGCGGATGCTCGTAACCGAGGTAAATATCAGGTATGCAAGCAAGTTACCCGATGTTTACCTTGGTTACGAGCCTCTGCAGCTGTCAGAAGCCGGCTCCTAGTCTATCACGCTCAGTTCCACTGACTCCCGATCACATGACTCCAATGCCCGCCCATAAACTTAAAGTGACAGGATCCTGCAAAATAACACAAGCGTTTGCATGCGTTTTTTTGCTGTAAAAGCAGGATCTGCATTTAAAGCAAAAAAACGTTCATGACGCATGTTAAAAAAACGTAGTGTGAAAGCAGCCTAAGGCTGCTTTGACACTACTTTTTTTAACATCCGTCATGAACGTATTTTTAACGCAAAAAGGATCCAGTGCAAATGCGTTTTCATTTCAATGCATTTGCAATGGACTCGCATCAACATGCGTTCACCTGCGTTTGCGTGCGGTATAGTGAGGATCCAGCGACTTGCAGCTTTTTAACTTTTTTAAAAAACGCTACTTGTAGCGTTTTTGAGCTGCGTCCAAATACTGCAAATTGCTGGATCCTGACTATACTGCATGCAAACGCATGTGAACGCTGGCATGCTGATAGACAGGATCCTGCTTGCTCTAGTGAGCATGCCCAGAAACCAGCCTCGCGTGATCTGCCTGCCTGCCTGCCTCTCCCCCGCCTGAGAGCGGAGGACGTTCGTAACCAAGGTAAACATCGGGTAACCGCGGTCTTAGTTACCTGATGTTTATCTTGGTTACGTGTGCAGGGAGCCCGGCTCCTAGCAGCTGCAGACGCTCGTAACGAATGTAAATATCGGGTATCCAAGCAAGTTACCCGATGTTTACCTTGGTTACGAGCCTCCACAACTATCAGATGTCGACTCCCAGTCTTTCACGTTCAGTTCCCCGCACTCCCAATCACATGACTCCAATGCCCGCCCATAAACTTAAAGTGACAGGATCCTGCAAAATAACATGCGTTTGCATGCGTTTTTCTTTGCAAAAACAGGATCCGCTTTAGCGGCAAAAAAACGTTCATGACGCATGCTAAAAAAACGTAGTGTGAAAGCAGCCTAAGTCTATGAGAATTCTGAAGTGCTGTGCACATGTTGCTTACTTTTTCTGTGCAGATTTAGTGTGGAAAATAATCTGCAGCATGTTGCATCTTGGTGCGTTTTTTGTCTGTGTTTTTCAGCCCTTTCACCCATTGACTTCACTATTAAAAATGCAAGACAAAAAACACAAAGCAGAAGCGCACACCGTTTTTGGTGCGTTTTTCTGCCAGAAAATTTCTGCACCAAATACTCAGTGTGCACATAGCCTTATTATTTATGCTCATTCTGCCAATCAACACCAATCACCCACGTAACTTCTGGTATTGCAACCGGAAGTGACGTCACGGGTGACCGCGATTGAACCATTGTAGTCCACCCATCAGTAGCGCTTCTCTCTGCAGTGACAGTTGCATTCCCATAGCCCTGTAATACATCATCTCCTCCTCTAGTCTACTTATTGGGTAAGGTTTTTTTTTTTTAACTTCAAAGTACATAACGGCCTCACTGTGGCAGACCCCAAGACTCCTACCGGCACAACATGAAATAACATAAGACATCAAGACTCCAGGAGACCATACGTCCTCTAGCTCCCCCTCCCCCCCCGTTTTATGGTCCCTCTTAAGCACTCCAATTCTGCCTGGATTCTCTCACCTAGTATATTTTGGGAGCTTTTCATTGTACATAAGATTCCACGCTATGTATTGAATGGCTATCATTCCCCACACTCTTATACTGTAAATTATCTTTTTAAGCCTGATTATATATGAATGTGTTATGTTTTGCCAATTTTTTCTTTTTGTTTTTTATTTTTGTCCTACAATTGTACCTTTTTGCATGTATAGATCACTTTTTGTATACTTTATTTTATAATTTATAGTGCATGTTTGAGGAAGGTCTAAATGACCGAAACGTCACATATGATCCCACATGATCTGGGACATCTTTTGGGCCTCCATCAGTCATAAGTTTCTCACCTGTCTTGTGAATGGAGATTAATCCTACTATTAAGGATTGATACCTCTATGGGACATAGACAATACTGTACACAGGAACACTGCACTATTCCCTTTTGTTTAGCCAGTGCACAAATATATATGTGTATATAGGTGTATAAAAGAGGACGAAGCCACATATATGAGCTCCATCCAGGCAAAAAGGATCCATCATTCCTTTTCCTTTGAAGTCAGAAAAATCTCCATGATCCTTGGCACTGACCAAAGGATATAGGGATGATTAGTAACACCAATAACATAGATTGTATGTACATGGTACACACTGCACTACATACAAAAACAACAAAAGACACAACACAGCATGACTGACAGCAGAAGGCTGGGAATACAGATAAGGTGAGGACTTGACCTCTAGGCTCACACATCCTTATATAATGTGATAAAGAGGGCCACTTCTTGTGACTATCTGCCTGGGGGACAAGAGAGCGTGTCGGCCGCATTGTCACTTTGTATTATTTCAATGGATCATGCGGCGTAATAGTTTTATCAGTGCAGTCATATTATAGCATTATTTTGGGGTACACTTTATCTGGCTGGGATTTCATATATCAGACTGTGCTTTTATTGCATTTTTCCAGCCAAAAGATGCAGAAGTGGTGCAGAAAATCTGCAACCAAATACTGAATGTGCGCACTTAGCTTTGGCTCTGTTCACACAGGGCGTTTTTGCCTTGGATTTATGCAAATCCGTGCCAATAAATCTCTGCCTGCCCAGTCCCAGCAAAGCCTATGAGATTCCTGAACTCTCATGCACACACAGAACACTGCGGTTTTTCCTGTGGTCTTCGGCTATGTGCGCACTAGGCGTTTTTGCCGCGTTTTTAGCGGCGTTTTTTACCGCGTTTTTGTGCTGAAAACGCAGTGACATTGCTTCCCCAGCAATGTCAATGGGTTTTCAGAAGTGCTGTCCTCACACAGCGTTTTTTTTTAGCTGCGTTTTTGTGGTGACCACAAAAACGCAGCATGTCAATTATTTCTGCGTTTTCCACTGCGTTTTTCACTCATTGAATTCAATGAGATGTTAAAAACGCAATGAATAACGCATATAGCCGCGTTTCTATGACTAAAAACGCAGCTATACACGCAAGGGGTGGGCACTACAGTGACGTGTACAGGAAGAGGATTCCTTCTGTTGGTAAACACAGAAGCATGAATCCTCCCGGTACCGTCACCGCTGCCTCCACCTCCCGTCCGGTGCCATGTCAGCTCCGTGCGGCGCCATGTCTGGGCGGGAGGTGGAGGCAGCGGCGAAAAACAAAGTGAACAGTAGAAAAAAAAAAATGTCATATACTCACCTGTCCGCAGGGTCCCGATGCCATGCCCGCTCCCAGCTCCTCCCGGTACCGCCGCTCTGGCTGTGTACAGTCTCCCCGGCCGGCAGGACCTTGCTTGCAGGACCTGGCTGTGGATCACCTGATGCAGTCACCTGACGCATCAGCTGATCGTAGTCTCGCCGGCTTTTTCGCGCCCGGCCGGCTATCAGCTGATCCTGCCGTCAGGGGACTTCATCAGCTGATTACCGGCAGCTCCGGCAGCGATCGTATAGGATCAGACTCCTGTCCAATCGATCGCTCCAGGAGCTGCCGGTAATCACCACAGCACATAAGTGAGTATGTATTTTTTTTTTTTTTTTTCTACTGATGCATCAGCTGATTGTATAATCGGCTTTTATACAATCAGCTGATGTGTGATGTGATTCAGGCACTTGATCCTGACACATCATCTGATCGCTTTGCCTTCCAGCAAACCGATCAGATGATATTGGATCCTGATTGGACGGCGCGGGACCCTGACCCAGGATTACTGCGGAGGGGGGTTTATTTCAATAAAGATGGAGTCACTAATTGTGTTGTGTTTTACTTCTAATAAAAATATTTTTCTCTGTGTTGTGTTTTTTTTTTTATCATTACTAGAAATTCATGGTGGCCATGTCTAATATTGGCGTGACACCATGAATTTCGGGCTTAGGGCTAGCTGATAATATACAGCTAGCCCTAACTCCATTATTACCTGGCTAGCCACCCGGCTTCAGGGCAGCTGGAAGAGTTGGATACAGCGCCAGAAGATGGCGCTTCTATGAAAGCGCCATTTTCTGGGGTGGCTGCGGACTGCAATTCGCAGTGGGGGTGCCCAGAAAGCATGGGCACCCTGCACTGTGGATTCCAATCCCCAGCTGCCTAGTTGTACCCGGCTGGACTCAAAAATTAGGCGAAGCCCACGTCATTTTTTTTTTTTAATTATTTCATGAAATAATTAAAAAAAAAAGGGCTTCTCTATATTTTTGGTTCCCAGCCGGGTACAAATAGGCAGCTGGGGGTTGGGGGCAGCCCGTACCTGCCTGCTGTACCCGGCTAGCATACAAAAATATGGCGAAGCCCATGTCATTTTTTTTTTCTTTTTGGGCAAAAAACTGCATACAGTCCTGGATGGAGGATGCTGAGACTTGTAGTTCTGCAGCTGCTGTCTGCTCTCCTGCATACACTAGTGAATGGAGGATGCTGAGACTTGTAGTTCTGCAGCTGCTGTCTGCTCTCCTGCATACACTAGTGAATGGAGGATGCTGAGACTTGTAGTTCTGCAGCTGCTGTCTGCTCTCCTCCATACACTAGTGAATGGAGGATGCTGAGACTTGTAGTTCTGCAGCTGCTGTCTGCTCTCCTGCATACACTAGTGAATGGAGGATGCTGAGACTTGTAGTTCTGCAGCTGCTGTCTGCTCTCCTGCATACACTAGTTCTGCAGCTGTCTGCTCTCCTG
The DNA here is from genome assembly GCF_048569485.1 of Anomaloglossus baeobatrachus. Taxonomy (NCBI): domain Eukaryota; kingdom Metazoa; phylum Chordata; class Amphibia; order Anura; family Aromobatidae; genus Anomaloglossus; species Anomaloglossus baeobatrachus. Next base: position 114,393,573 of record NC_134355.1, on the reverse strand, counting down.
CATACAATGAACATTTTGAAGAAGGAAATGACATCAGACCTTTTTTTTTTTTTTCTTTTTTCATCAACAATCTTTAATGGCATTGTGCACTGATTAAAAACGCAGTGAGCAAAAACGCAGCAAAAAACGCACCAAATCGCGGCAAAAACGCATGCGTTTTTGCCGCGTTTAGCCGCGGGTGCGTTTTTTAGACAAAAACGCACATAAAAACGCAGCGTGAAAAAAACGCCTAGTGCGCACATAGCCTAAGGCTATGTGCGCACTAGGCGTTTTTGCCGCGTTTCTAGCGGCGTTTTTTACCGCGTTTTTGTGCTGAAAACGCAGTGACATTGCTTCCCCAGCAATGTCAATGGGTTTTCAGAAGTGCTGTCCTCACACAGCGTTTTTTTTTAGCTGCGTTTTTGTGGTGACCACAAAAACGCAGCATGTCAATTATTTCTGCGTTTTCCACTGCGTTTTTCACTCATTGAATTCAATGAGATGTTAAAACGCAATGAATAACGCATATAGCCGCGTTTCTATGACTAAAAACGCAGCTATAAACGCAAGGGGTGGGTACTACAGTGACGTGTACAGGAAGAGGATTCCTTCTGTTGGTAAACACAGAAGCATGAATCCTCCCGGTACCGTCACCGCCGCGTCCACCTCCCGTCCTGTGCATGTCAGCTCCGTGCGGCGCCATGTCTGGGCGGGAGGTGGAGGCAGCGGCGAAAACCAAAGTGAACAGTAGAAAAAAAAAAATGTCATATACTCACCTGTCCGCAGGGTCCCGGTGCCATGCCCGCTCCCATCTCCTCCCGGTACCGCCGCTCTGGCTGTGTGCAGTCTCCCCGAGGCAGGACCTTGCTTGCAGGACCTGGCGCTGATCACCTGATGCAGTCACCTGACGCATCAGCTGATCGCGGTGTCGCCGGCTTTTTCGCGCCCGGCCGGCTATCAGCTGATCCTGCCGTCAGGGGACTTCATCAGCTGATTACCGGCAGCTCCGGCAGCGATCGTATAGGATCAGACTCCTGTCCAATCGATCGCTCCAGGAGCTGCCGGTAATCAGCACAGCACATAAGTGAGTATTATTTTTTTTTTTTTTTCTACTGATGCATCTGCTGATTGTATAATCGGCTTTTATACAATCAGCTGATGTGTGATGGGATTCAGGCACTTGAACCTGACAGATCATCTGATCGGTATGCCTTCCAGCAAACCGATCAGATGATATTGGATCCGGGTGGACGGCGCGGGACCCTAACCCAGGATTACTGCGGAGGGGGGTTTATTTCAATAAAGATGGAGTCACTAATTGTGTTGTATTTTATTTCTAATAAAAATATTTTTCTCTGTGTTGTGTTTTTTTTTTATCATTACTAGAAATTCATGGTGGCCATGTCTAATATTGGCGTGACACCATGAATTTCGGGCTTAGGGCTAGCTGATAATATACAGCTAGCCCTAACCCCATTATTACCTAGCTCGCCACCCGGCTTCAGGGCAGCTAGAAGAGTTGGATACAGCGCCAGAAGATGGCGCTTCTATGAAAGCGCCATTTTCTGGGGTGGCTGCAGACTGCAATTCGCAGTGGGGGTGCCCAGAAAGCATGGGCACCCTGCACTGTGGATTCCAATCCCCAGCTGCCTAGTTGTACCCGGCTGGACTCAAAAATTAGGCGAAGCCCACGTCATTTTTTTTTTTAATTATTTCATGAAATAATTAAAAAAAAAAAGGGCTTCTCTATATTTTTGGTTCCCAGCCGGGTACAAATAGGCAGCTGGGGGTTGGGGGCAGCCCGTACCTGCCTGCTGTACCCGGCTAGCATACAAAAATATGGCGAAGCCCACGTCATCTTTTTTTTCTTTTTGGGCAAAAAACTGCATACAGTCCTGGATGGAGGATGCTGAGACTTGTAGTTCTGCAGCTGCTGTCTGCTCTCCTGCATACACTAGTGAATGGAGGATGCTGAGACTTGTAGTTCTGCAGCTGCTGTCTGCTCTCCTCCATACACTAGTGAATGGAGGATGCTGAGACTTGTAGTTCTGCAGCTGCTGTCTGCTCTCCTGCATACACTAGTTCTGCAGCTGTCTGCTCTCCTGCATACAATGAACATTTTGAAGAAGGAAATGACATCAGACCTTTTTTTTTTTTTTTTTTTTCATCAACAATCTTTAATGGCATTGTGCACTGATTAAAAACGCAGTGAGCAAAAACGCAGCAAAAAACGCACCAAATCGCGGCAAAAACGCATGCGTTTTTGCCGCGTTTTTTAGCCGCGGGTGCGTTTTTTAGACAAAAACGCACATAAAAACGCAGCGTGAAAAAAACGCCTAGTGCGCACATAGCCTAACAGTCAGGTCATCTGAAATTCACTTCTAACTATGCAGCAGAAAGCCAGCGATGACTTTGAAGCGCTTCCTAGCAGCCACGCCTCGGACATGTGCTGAGCACTATCTGGGGTGATAAGGGGCATTTAAACTTCAAGATAATGGTGAACATGTTTCTAAAAACATTCTTTTCATGTTATCACTCCCTCTAAACACGCTGCTGATTAATGAGAGTGAAATGATCTTCTGTGAAGCATAAAAGTTGATTGATCTCAGCAGCACATTGTGCGGTGTAATCAGGACTCGCAGCGCTGTGTACACTGTGCCATCTAGTACACTCCTGAGGACTCGCAGCGCTGTGTGCACTGTGCCATCTAGTACACTCCTGAGGACTCGCAGCGCTGTGTGCACTGTGCCATCTAGTACACTCCTGAGGACTCGCAGCGCTGTGTGCACTGTGCCATCTAGTACACTCCTGAGGACTCGCAGCGCTGTGTACACTGTGCCATCTAGTACACTCCTGAGGACTCGCAGCGCTGTGTGCACTGTGCCATCTAGTACACTCCTGAGGACTCGCAGCGCTGTGTGCACTGTGCCATCTAGTACACTCCTGAGGACTCGCAGCGCTGTGTGCACTGTGCCATCTAGTACACTCCTGAGGACTCGCAGCGCTGTGTACACTGTGCCATCTAGTACACTCCTGAGGACTCGCAGCGCTGTGTGCACTGTGCCATCTAGTACACTCCTGAGGACTCGCAGCGCTGTGTGCACTGTGCCATCTAGTACACTCCTGAGGACTCGCAGCGCTGTGTGCACTGTGCCATCTAGTACACTCCTGAGGACTTGCAGTGCTGTGTACATTGTGCCATCTAGTACACTCCTGAGGACTTGCAGCGCTGTGTACACTATGCCATCTAGTACACTCTTCTGGACTCGCAGCGCTGTGTGCACTGTGCCATCTAGTACACTCTTCTGGACTCGCAGTGCTGTGTACATTGTGCCATCTAGTACACTCTTCTGGACTCGCAGCGCTGTGTGCATTGTGCCATCTAGTACACTCCTGAGGACTCGCAGCGCTGTGTGCATTGTGCCATCTAGTACACTCTTCTGGACTCGCAGCGCTGTGTGCACTGTGCCATCTAGTACACTCTTCTGGACTCGCAGCGCTGTGTGCACTGTGCCATCTAGTACACTCTTCTGGACTCGCAGCGCTGTGTGCACTGTGCCATCTAGTACACTCTTCTGGACTCGCAGCGCTGTGTGCACTGTGCCATCTAGTACACTCCTGAGGACTCGCAGCGCTGTGTGCACTGTGCCATCTAGTACACTCCTGAGGACTCGCAGCGCTGTGTGCACTGTGCCATCTAGTACACTCCTGAGGACTCGCAGCGCTGTGTGCACTGTGCCATCTAGTACACTCCTGAGGACTCGCAGCGCTGTGTACACTGTGCCATCTAGTACACTCCTGAGGACTCGCAGCGCTGTGTGCACTGTGCCATCTAGTACACTCCTGAGGACTCGCAGCGCTGTGTGCACTGTGCCATCTAGTACACTCCTGAGGACTCGCAGCGCTGTGTGCACTGTGCCATCTAGTACACTCCTGAGGACTCGCAGCGCTGTGTGCACTGTGCCATCTAGTACACTCCTGAGGACTCGCAGCGCTGTGTGCACTGTGCCATCTAGTACACTCCTGAGGACTCGCAGCGCTGTGTGCACTGTGCCATCTAGTACACTCCTGAGGACTTGCAGTGCTGTGTACATTGTGCCATCTAGTACACTCCTGAGGACTTGCAGCGCTGTGTACACTATGCCATCTAGTACACTCTTCTGGACTCGCAGCGCTGTGTGCACTGTGCCATCTAGTACACTCTTCTGGACTCGCAGTGCTGTGTACATTGTGCCATCTAGTACACTCTTCTGGACTCGCAGCGCTGTGTACATTGTGCCATCTAGTACACTCTTCTGGACTCGCAGCGCTGTGTGCATTGTGCCATCTAGTACACTCCTGAGGACTCGCAGCGCTGTGTGCACTGTGCCATCTAGTACACTCCTGAGGACTCGCAGCGCTGTGTGCATTGTGCCATCTAGTACACTCCTGAGGACTTGCAGCGCTGTGTACACTATGCCATCTAGTACACTCTTCTGGACTCGCAGCGCTGTGTGCACTGTGCCATCTAGTACACTCTTCTGGACTCGCAGCGCTGTGTACATTGTGCCATCTAGTACACTCTTCTGGACTCGCAGCGCTGTGTGCATTGTGCCATCTAGTACACTCCTGAGGACTCGCAGCGCTGTGTGCACTGTGCCATCTAGTACACTCCTGAGGACTCGCAGCGCTGTGTACATTGTGCCATCTAGTACACTCTTCTGGACTCGCAGCGCTGTGTGCATTGTGCCATCTAGTACACTCCTGAGGACTCGCAGCGCTGTGTGCACTGTGCCATCTAGTACACTCCTGAGGACTCGCAGCGCTGTGTGCATTGTGCCATCTAGTACACTCTTCTGGACTCGCAGCACTGTGTGCACTGTGCCATCTAGTACACTCTTCTGGACTCGCAGCGCTGTGTGCACTGTGCCATCTAGTACACTCTTCTGGACTCGCAGCGCTGTGTGCACTGTGCCATCTAGTACACTCTTCTGGACTCGCAGCGCTGTGTGCACTGTGCCATCTAGTACACTCTTCTGGACTCGCAGCGCTGTGTACACTGTGCCATCTAGTACACTCTTCTGGACTCGCAGCGCTGTGTGCACTGTGCCATCTAGTACACTCTTCTGGACTCGCAGCGCTGTGTGCACTGTGCCATCTAGTACACTCTTCTGGACTCGCAGCGCTGTGTACACTGTGCCATCTAGTACACTCCTGAGGACTCGCAGCGCTGTGTACACTGTGCCATCTAGTACACTCCTGAGGACTCGCAGCGCTGTGTACACTGTGCCATCTAGTACACTCCTGAGGACTCGCAGCGCTGTGTACACTGTGCCATCTAGTACACTCAATGTAACTTGGAGTGAATCACTAGTATTGATGATTTGGCCAATTTGTGCAGTAAGTCCTTCATATTTTAATATCTGTTCTATTCTATGCAGTAATTCAGTTCCAATTTCATATCCTCAATGTTTGCATATTATAGCATTTCAATATGCAGTGAACTTGGTTTTAGCACAGCCGGTCACACCCACCCACCCCGCTTATAAGATTTACAAGCAAAAGGAGAGAGGGGAGATATATAATACAAAATATAAATAAATGCATGTATTTCAGTTTAAAAGTCATTTTGCTATTGGATTTCATTAATTCCTACATAAATCAGCTGAGAGGACCTGAGAATAGACAGCTAGTTACAAACGGTCAGACTGTCATAGCGAGCTTACTGATGGATTCACAGTTGACTCATTCTGCAGCCAGCAATAGACAGAGGCTACAGAAGGAAACAAGAGCAATCATTTTATCAAACCACACAAATTATTTTTACTCTAAAACACATGCATTTACCTTTGGTGCAAACCCCTTTAACAAGAACAAACCCACCGCTCTGGAGCCTAAAGGTTGGCGCCTTGGTGCCCTGCATTGTGGGAGGTGTAGGGTTATTTAATGCACCTCATCATGCGGGTCACATTATGGCCGCACAGTGGAGGGACTGGATATATTTTAGATGTAATGATGATGTAGAGAATAATCAAGTTAATTTCAATTCATAGATGTTGTGTCACAATAGGAAGTTTGACACAGCCATTACACAGCAGGGACACAAGATTATCTCAGCACAGGAATGTTTTATCTAAACACATCCGATTGTGGAACTTATTATTATTATTCCACAATCTATTGATTAAAATTAACTTTGTGCATAAGAATACCCCTTTAAAGCTGACATTCACATTTTGCAATGGGAATTTTTGTGGCAGCCATTCTTTAAACAGCTGCGTCCTCCAGTGCAGGACCATTGCTTGTAGACACAGCCCCAATACAATGTGACAGAGCCTTTGAGCGGAGTTAGGCTATGTCAGCACGTCTGCGTTCTGGTTGACAACTAAACTGCAGCGTTTTGACAACTGTAAACACTTTGACAAAAAAAAAAAAAATGCATCCAAAATGCATGCATTTTGAATGCATTTTTGACAGTGCGGTCCCACTCGGCTCTGCTACATCCCTGTTCCGGCACAGCAGCACCATAGAGCATGACTGGCTGGTGACAGCAGACAAAGCCGCCCGATGAGAATGAACTCGGGTGAACCTCTCACGTAAGTGCCGGGACACAGGCAGTGGTGCGGGGCCCGCAGCTGTCAGAGGTGGTGCACCCGAGTTCATGCTCATCGCGCAGCTCTTGTCTCTGTTGCGGCCTGATTTGCTGTCACAGGGGGAGGGCTCTCGCTGTGATCGCAAATCTCCTGAGTGATGTCCCGCTGATCTCGCGGCTCACTTCAGTCACTCAGGTGATTTGCTGTCACAGGGGGATGACTCCAGATGTGACCGCAAATTACCTGAGTGACATCACGGTTGATAGCGCGTGACTCACTTCACTTGCTGTGTGAAGCTCACAGTGAGCGGTCGTGCTCTATGGCCGCTCACTGTGAGTGTCAGATGCAGCAGTGCTGGAAGCGACGTGGGACCTAGTGTGGATTACGTCAGACTTGGAGGGTTGTTTTGAGGGGTTAATAAAGTGGTGAGAGAGGGTGTGTTTTTGTCTTTTATTGCAAATAAAGGATTTTTCAGTGTTTGTGTTTATTTACTTTCACTACAGTTTAGTGATAGGGGGGGGGGTGTCTCAGATGCCTGCCATAACTAAGCTAGAACTTAGTGGCTGCCATTAACTCCTTATTACCCTGATTGCCACCACACCAGGGCAATCGGGATGAGTCCTGGGTCTGTCACATCTAATGGATGCGGCATTTCTGGGCTGCTGCTGGCTGATATTTTTAGGCTGGGGGGCGCCCATAACAGGGGTCTCCCCATTCTGAGAATACCAGCCCTCAGCCATGTGACTTTACCTTGGCTGGTATCAAATTTGGGGGGGGACTGCACGTAGTTTTTTTTTTTTTTTAACTATTTATTTAACTGCATGATATAGACCTGCCCACCGACGGCTGTGATTGGTTGCAGTGAGACAGCTATCACTCAGTGTGGGGGTGTGTCTGACTGCAACCAATCATAGTGGCCGGTGGGCGGGGGAAGCAGTGAATATGAGATGAGCAGACGACTTAATTTAAGTAATTTTCAGAAGCAGGTGACGCTGCTAGAGCAGTGTGACAGCCGTGCAGCGCCGGTGAGATCAGTGTGGGAGAGAGAAATCGGAGAGACCTGAAACACCTCATTCATTTCAATGGGTGGAAAATGCAACCAAAACGTACTGAAGAAATGACATGCTGGGGGTTTTTTTTAGGCATCGATTTTGTCAAATACTTGACATACAAAACGCTGCCTAAAATAAAGCAACGTGTGCATGTAATTTTCTGACTGCTCAGACTTTGCTGGGGAAGAAAAACGCATGCATTTTGTCACTGCCCCGTCGCAGTTTTAAACGCAGCCAAAACGCAGGAAAAAAGCACACGTGCGCACATGGCCTTAGGGGTCGAGGGCTGGTGTCCCAGTTTGGAGATGCAATGTGCAGCCTAGAAGATGATGAGCGCCAAGTCACATAACACTTCATTCTGCCACAGAGAAGTATCAGAACCAGCCTTCGAATTCAATATTTCACTCAGTTTTTACAACTGCCTTCATTATAAGTGATTTGTGCTCAGCCTCTGAGAACCCAATTAAAGCCCAGCTAGTGACCACGTAGTACAGACATGACTGCAGAACATACAGTATGGAGAGATGGAGGTGGGAGACGCTCTGTAGAGGTGTAATAGGGCTCCGTTGACCAGTAACCAGGGGTTGCAGTCATTGATGCATCGGGGTCTCTCATCAATCACATTACTTCCCATATAACATACATGGCAATAGGATGGACCGCCGGGACCCTAGTAATCACAATGAGGCTGTGTGTCCTCTATGTGTAGATCAGAGCAGGTTGGATCCAGCCCGGTCCCCCGTCCTTCCCTCCGGGGCCGGGGTCCAGCCCGGTCCCCCGTCCTTCCCTCCGGGGCCGGGGTCCAGCCCGGTCCCCCGTCCTTCCCTCCGGGGCCGGGGTCCAGCCCGGTCCCCCGTCCTTCCCTCCGGGGCCGGGGTCCAGCCCGGTCCCCCGTCCTTCCCTCCGGGGCCGGGGTCCAGCCCGGTCCCCCGTCCTTCCCTCCGGGGCCGGGGTCCAGCCCGGTCCCCCGTCCTTCCCTCCGGGGCCGGGGTCCAGCCCGGTCCCCCGTCCTTACCTCCGGGGCCGGGGTCCAGCCCGGTCCCCCGTCCTTCCCTCCGGGGCCGGGGTCCAGCCCGGTCCCCCGTCCTTCCCTCCGGGCTGGGGTTTTTTTTCCAGTCTGCGGCCACAGCCCAGAAATGGTGGAGGCCAATATAAGTAAATGGATTGTTGTTGGCACTGGCTTATTAATGGGTGACAGATATATGGCTGCCGTGATCAGAGCCAGCACAATCCCTGACCACCATGTACTGTGCATGGGGCACCCCCTAATCACACACGTATGACACTTCCCCTGACCGTGCAATGCATACACAATATACTACGCACAGATGTGAAGACATCAGCAGCCCCCACTGCCCTGGGATCAGTTACTAGTAATTCTGCTTTAAAACTAATGTATCACTTCAGATTAGCTTAACCCCTTAGCCACCAAACTCTGCTTTTCTTGGTGGTATTAAGGGTCCTGAATCTACAGCTCTGGAGAGCGGTGCTGCCCGTACTCCCCTGTCTGTACTCCCCTGACAGCAGACATCCCAGCACACAGGTGACAGCGGCTCTCATCTCCCATAGACTGAATCAGATGATCTGCTGCTGAAATCAGTGACATCAGCCGCCATCAATCTAAGGTGCACAGGGGCCATAAGTCCCACGCATCCCCACAGTGGGTACTGGGCTAGTGACAGCCACGCTCGGGCCACCTGTGATCCCCGCTGCAGCCTCAGAGATCTGGTGATGGGCGCCTGTGTGACTGTGGGGTCAGAGGAAGGACCCCGCCTCGTCTGGACACTGCCTGCTGTTGGGGGACAGGAAGTGTTGTCATAGTGATGTGGCGTCTGATCACTGGCAGGTAGCACATGGACCGTCAGGGGCATCCGCACTGGATCGGCAGAGGACTGCACACAGCGGCTTATGTCATTCTCAGCAAGTGGACAATCCCTTTATGGGGTTAAATCCCGAGCATCCTCTCCCAGGACAACCATATGCCCCTCAGCAGTGCACGGCGCGGCCCGCAGGGGGCAGAGCAGTCACACAGCGCTGACAGCCCGTACAACGCGAGCACTGACTGTGCGATGTGTCCGGACTCACCCAGCACCGCCCGCAGGTGCTTCAGCCGGGTGGGGACGTCCTTCTTTGGGTCCAGAACTTTCTGTGTAGATTTCTTGAGGTCTCCATGACTTTTGCGGGAGAACATGCCGCTGTGTGTGTGGGAGCTGCAGACGGGGCTCGCTGTGGTCTATGTGGGCGCTACACCAGGAGCCGCTGCATGTCCTGCGCCCCGGATGCTTCTGGAGGACGGACGCTGCGATACACGATGGCTCGGCTCCTCTGCCCTCTGTGGCTCCCGGCTCTCTCCGCTGCTGCCTGCGGTCTCTGCCCTCCGAGGCTCCCGGCTCCTCCGCCTCCTCTTCCCTGTCTCCTTCCCGGGTGTAAACACGGAACTGACCAGCGCTAACGTCAGACCAGGGAGGAGGGCAGAAGCGGCTGCGAGTAGGAGAAAGGACCTGTGGTGATGTCATCACCATGTGATCAGTCACGTGTGTGGGCGGAGTCAGGACGCGCGACTGGAGGAGCTCCTGTGGTGATCACTAGATGAGGATGTGCTGATGAGCAGCAGCGCGGAGTGCGCGGCCCGAGCACAGCACAGCACATCCCGGCACATGCAGCTCTGCACTGTACACACTGCACTGTACACACTGCTCTACACTGTACACACACTGCTCTACACTGTACACACACTGCTCTACACTGTACACACTGCTCTACACTGTACACACTGCTCTACACTGTACACACACAGCTCTACACTGTACACACTGCTCTACACTGTACACACACAGCTCTGCACTGTACACACTGCTCTACACTGTACACACACAGCTCTGCACTGTACACACTGCACTGTACACACACTGCTCTGCACTGTACACACTGCTCTACACTGTACACACTGCTCTACACTGTACACACACAGCTCTGCACTGTACACACTGCACTGTACACACACTGCTCTGCACTGTACACACTGCTCTACACTGTACACACACAGCTCTACACTGTACACACTGCTCTACACTGTACACACACAGCTCTGCACTGTACACACTGCACTGTACACACACTGCTCTGCACTGTACACACTGCTCTACACTGTACACACTGCTCTACACTGTACACACACAGCTCTGCACTGTACACACTGCACTGTACACACACAGCTCTGCACTGTACACACTGCTCTACACTGTACACACTGCTCTACACTGTACACACACAGCTCTGCACTGTACACACTGCACTGTACACACACTGCTCTGCACTGTACACACTGCTCTACACTGTACACACACAGCTCTACACTGTACACACTGCTCTACACTGTACACACACAGCTCTGCACTGTACACACTGCACTGTACACACACTGCTCTGCACTGTACACACTGCTCTACACTGTACACACTGCTCTACACTGTACACACACAGCTCTGCACTGTACACACTGCACTGTACACACACAGCTCTGCACTGTACACACTGCTCTACACTGTACACACTGCACTGTACACACTGCTGTACACACACAGCTCTACATTCAGCACTGCACTGTAACAACAACGCTACACACAGCTCTACACTATACACACAACGCTACACTCAGCACTGCACTGTACACACACAGCTCTGCACTGTACTCACAGCAATACAGTGTACCCACTGCACTACACAATAATCATAGCTCTACAGTGTACCCACTGCACTGTACACACTGCTCTACACTGTACACACAACTCTACACCCAGCACTGCACTGTAACCACAACGCTACACACAGCTCTATACTGTACACACAACACTGTATACAGCTCTGGATTATACACACTGTACACACACAGCTCTGCACTGTAAACAGGTCAACACTGTACACTGGACACACACAGATCTAAACTACCCACAACTCTACACACACAGCACTGCACACACACAGCTCTACACTACCCACTACTCTATACACACAGCTCTGCATATTACACCTATATAGCTTTGCACTGTACCCATTACACACAGATCTGGAAATTACACACACAGTTTTACACTGTGTACACACAGCTTTTCCTGTGGGTGTTTTCACTGGGGTGGGACACAGTACCTTCTTCAGTTTTTAAAGGGAGCCTGTCATGTAAAAAACGCTATTTACCAGCAGATATTGGGTTAATCTGCAGATTAATAGCGTTTGATGCTGTGCAGCAGCCACACAGAGCCTGCTGCCAGGAAGAAATTAATTTTAATCCTGGCAGCATTGGGCTTTCAGTCATAGAGGTGCGGCTTCAGTCACAAATCTGTGCATACTGAACAGCGGCTGTAACCACGCACCTGGCCCTGACTGACAGCCGTCTCAGCATTGCATCAGTACAGAGCTGTCAGTCAGTGGTGGGGGAGTGGTTACAGCTGCTGCTCAATATGCACAGAACAGTGACTGAAGCCACGACGGTCGCACGACTATAACTGAAAGCCCTAGGCTGACGAAAGAATAAAGTTAATTTCCTCCTGACAGTGGAGCTCGCAGTATGTCGGCTGCACGGCGTCAGAACGAGCTTAACCTGCAGTTTAACACAATATGTGCAGGTTAACATCGTTTTTTTTCTACATGTGAGGTTCTCTTTAAAAATAGAGATGCCACCCGGATGGAAAACAAAACTGGATGTGTGAAGGTAGTTGAGTGTAGCCAAGGAGCAGGGACTTTAGCATGTATTACTAGCTTTGGAAACCTAAAGCATTACATGGCTGTAGCCTAAAGCGGGCTTTACACACTGCGATATCGCCCGAATTTTGTCGTTGGGGTCACGGTTTTGGTGACGCACTTCCGCAATCGTTAGCGATATAGCTTTGTGTAACAGCGTTCAGCGATGTAAAATCGTCGCAAAAGCGTGATTTATCGCTAATCGGCTACACGGGTCCTAATTCCCAAAAATCGTTACTTCAGCAGTAACGAGGTTGTTCCTCGTTCCTGCGGCATCACACATCGCTGCGTGTGACGCCGCAGGAGCGAGGAACGTCTCCCTACCTGCCTCCCGGCCGCTATGCGGAAGGAAGGAGGTGGGCGGGATGTTACGTCCCGCTCATCTCCGCCCCTCCGCTGCGATTGGGCGGCGGTTCAGTGACGTCGCTGTGACGCCGCACGGACCGCCCCCTTAGAAAGGAGGCGGTTCGCCGGTCACAGCGACGTCGCCGGACAGGTAAGTATGTGTGACGGCTCTGGGCGATGTTGTGCGGCACGGGCAGCGATATGCCCATGTCGCGCAACAGATGGGGGCGGGTACGCACACTAGCGATATCGGGACCGATATCGCAGTGTGTAAAGTAGCCTTTAGTTTGTCTAAGTATGAACAACCCCTTTAAGAAGCTATTAAAAGGTTCATGACTATCTTGAGAGCGCTCACTGGTTTACCCATCATGAGATGTTTCTTGTGTGGCACCTTGATAATGAGACACCTTTTTATGGGCCATTAGTTGAATCAGCTGATTTTATTTTTTCCTTAAGTGGCAGGATTGCTTTCTAATTTCTGACAGATTTCAGCTGGTGACATGACTTTCCATGGCTTTTTGCACCTCTCTTTCTTCATGTGTTCAATACATTTCCCTATTGTCATATCTCTGTATTACAGATCACTATGATTTGATTTCTTTGCCTGTGTGAATTGGATGGATTTTTACCAACATCTGGTGTGAAAATCATGTTAATAGCACCTTTAGAAATATATTTACTTAGAAAACTGGTGACGTGTTCAATACTTATTTCACCTGCTTTCTGTTTAGTGGATGCTTGTGTCGCGGGCGGAGGAGGGGACGCCGCGCTCTCCCACTGCTCGGGTCCGGCTGCCGCGGCCTGCTGCTGCTCGGTGGCTCGAGCGATGGGCCGGATCCCGGGGACTCTAGCGGCGCTCCTAGCCCGTGAGTGAAAGGGGGTTTGGGTGTGGGGATTGTTTATTGTCCGTGACGCCACCCACGGTTGTGGTGATTGAGTGTACACCACCACTGCTCTGGCTGGGGATCCCGGGAGTGATGGTGTGGAGCAGCCAGTTGTTGTGTTGCCCCTCCGTGGGTAGGGGTTGGTGATCCCGGGGCCCAGTGATGGGGTTGGGATGGTGGGCAGGCGGGTAGGGGGCCTGTGGAGGTGCAGGGGCAGCGATGTGCCGCACGACACGGAGGTACTCACTCAGCCAGTAAACACGACACAGTTCTCGGTAAACAAACGGCTGGTTGGACGGGTCCCTCAGACGGTTACGTTGCTGAAATCCCCTGCAGTTGACGGTGACGGTCTCTTCCCTGCACCTATGTGTTGTTGTTTGGTAGCGATGGGTTCCCACCGGTAACCCGCTCCCCAGCTTGGATATGAGCCGGAGGAGCTCCACTCTTGCCCGCAGGCGCTGGCCCTGGGAAACTGGTGCCTTGGCGGTGGCGGTGTCTCCCCTTAATGGTCGGACTGTTGCCTTCAATCGGGACTTGGTTGTTGGGAGACAGTCGTCCCCTTCACTGACGGATTTGGCAAATTATGACGACTCCTAGCCTTGCCGGGATCCGAAAGGCCCCTGCCCTGGTGCTGACTAATCTTCGTATACCGCTCCGGTACCGCCGGGTCACCACCCGTCCACGGTCCTTTCGGCAACCTCCAATCAGTCTCGCCTGCAGACGGTCACCGCCGTCTGCCAACCTTGCTGTCTCAGTCCGGGGCACACACCCGGACTAACTTCAGGCTTCCTGCTGTCACTACTCCTACTTTCCTCCTTTACCACTTCACTTCACTTCCTTTCACTTTCAACTCTAACACTCATCTTAGCTCCACACTCAAGCTCTCCCTGAGCTAACTGCCTGGTTTTCCCGCCTCCAGGGCTGTGAACTCCTCGGTGGGTGGAGCCAACCGCCTGGCCCACCCCCTGGTGTGGACATCAGCCCCTGGAGGAAGGCAACAAGGATTTCTGTTTTGACCTTGTGTGTACCTGCAGGGAATGTGGGGTGCGTGTGGTGTTGTGACCTGTGACCCCTGGCTTGCCCAGGGCGTCACACTTGTAATGGAGGAATACATCACCATCAAGCTAGTGTCGTGAATCTGATGTGTGGTGCTCTGCTCTCCTGCAGAGCCTGTTCTGGGCCTCATATTTTCCTCCAGTGAATTAGTTGTTCCCGGTCTAAGTCCTGTGTGATGTGGGAGGGTTATGTGCTTTGAGGCTTTGTTCCGGGGTATGGCTTTATTTATCCGGGAGCCAGTTCACCCAGTACGCCGCCAGTGATAGTTCCTGTTTTGCAGTGCATGTCTCTGGTTCCCATAAGTGACTGTCCTGATCTTGTCCCACTTCCTAGTTCCTCGTACTCTATTCCATCTCCTCCCCTACCACGTCTTGCCTCCCTGCCTCCCTGACCTTCAGCTTGTTCCTGACCCCCAGCTTCGCTCTCTCCCCTGTACCTGACTTGTCCTCTTGGCTCCTGACCTCGGCTTGTATTCTGACTCTGCTCTCTGTCTGGTACTTTACGTGACTTCCTAGTTTACTGACTCTCGGCTCGCCCAGTGACTTTGGCTTCTCTCTCTCCCTGTTACTGATGTGATCGCCCGGCTTTTGACCGGTAGCTTGTTCGACTTCCCCGCAGATCTCTTCCACTAGGGTTTTTAGCAACTCCTAGTGGTCTAGCATCTCATTTCTCCTGGGCGCTCGGCCTCACAGCTAGCTTGTAAAAAAAATATGTAATGTATATGTTTCTGAACCTCATCGGATATAATGTAGTCTATTAGATTTCTATATGTTTATTGGGCTAGACTAGTTTAATCCCAAGCATTGGTCCCTGACTAACTGCTGTAAGTGAAGAGACTTGTCAATCACCTGAAGCAGTGGGGGAGGGAGCCGGTCTGGGGTGGAGCCGGACTAGTGTTGTCTTCGGCTATGGACCCCAGCCAGATCTTTAAAATATATTTTCTAATAGAAGGGTCCTTGGACAATAAGCTTAGTCTTCTTGCTGGGACCCCCAATGTTCAGCTTTGCTTTGTAAGGAGATTTGTCAATAATTTTTCAGTTTCCCTGGGTCATCACCAGAGGTGAAATTCAACATTACATTCGTGATTTGGAACCCTATCAACCATTTCATTGATTGGTGGGCTTACAACGGCCATATATTTACTAGGGATGATCGAATACCTCAAATATTCGGCTTCGCGAATATTTGCTGAATAAATCGCCACTATTCAACTATTCGCAAATATTCGATACGCAATGTAAGTCTATGGGAAATCCCGAATAACAACTATTTGGAACTATTCGGGCTTCCCATAGACTTACATTGCGCATCGAATATTCGCATAGCGGCGACCTATTCGGAAAATATTTGTGAAGCCGAATACTGTATTTGAGGTATTTGATCATCCCTATTTATTACCTATCCTACGGATAACTGATAAATATTAGTTTTGCTAAATCCCCTTAACTGTGAAGGAGGAGAACTTTTTGGTTGAATTAACAGGGATTTGTGTATGAAGACTTGTAAGATCGCGCACTGTATATATAATATGCTTCTACTACACTGGAGGATTCCACATAGAAAATGGAAAGGTCAAGTCTCACTTGTAAGCTCATTAGGGAAGTCAATTTATCAGGTCACATCCTATTATTCTGCCTGATGCTGAGCACAGAAGGTGGCGTTTCCTGATGGGCTGTTGCTGTTTTTTTCTGATTTGGACCCATTTTCTTCATTTTCCATTGCTCTCAGCTTGTCGTATAGCTCAGTAATCCAGGCAGAACAAGCAGGGTAGAATTTTTTGTGAAATGGTCTTTGCATTCATTTCCTTTTCAGTATAGAGGAAGGATGTCTGTGCTTGGAAACCAATGGATGTTTTGGACTAAACCCATTATCTAATCTACCAGATGTGATGTGACTTTCTAGAAAGGGTTTCCTCTCTCGGTGCTGATATGAAATAGTTGTCATGATCATATTGCAGGCTGTCTGTAAAAGAAATAAACTATCAGATGTCCTGATGGGAGGGAATAGCTGCCTTGTGTGTGCTAGCAAATAGAAAAGTTAATCAATGAACCCTAATATAATTTTATCACGTGCACATGGCCGTACGTATTACAGCTCCGTAGTAATTAGAGAAAAAGAGCATTTTTTTCTAAAAATAAAAAAGGATGGCCCTAATTCTGCATTACAGGGATACCTCATTCATACTGGGCCTACAGCTCTATATACAGTATCTAATCTAGGTGCCTGTTCTTCACTCTTAGGGGTACTTCTCACATAGTGAGATCGCTAGCGAGATCGCTGCTGAGTCACAGGTTTTGTGACGTATCAGTGACCTCATCAGCGATCTCGCTGTGTGTGACACTAAGCAGCGACCTGGCCCCTGCTGTGAAATCGCTGATCGTTACACACTGTTCTGGTTCGTTTTTTGGTCGTCGGGCTCCCGCTGTGCAGCACACATCGGCGTGTTTGACTGCGGGAGACCAACGAGCACCGACTCTGTGTAAGCAGCGTACGCTGGTAACCAGGGTAAATATCGAGTAACTAAGCAAAGCGCTTTGCTCGGTTACCCAATATTTACCCTGCTTACAGGCTGCCAGCGCTGGCTCCCTGCACATGTAGCCAGGGTAAATATCGGGTAACTAAGCAAAGCGCTTTGCTTAGTAACCCGGTGTGTACCCTGGTTACCAAGCGCAGCATCATTACACAAGTCGCTGATGGCTGGTCGCTGGTGAGATCTGCCTGATTGACAGCTCACCAGTGACCATGTAGCGACGCACCAACGATCCCTGCCAGGTCAGATCGCTGGTGGGATCCTTGGTGCGTTGCTACGTGTGACGGTACCCTTAGGCCTCATTCACATTGGAGTAATGTACTCATGTTTAATTGTCTTTATTCCAGATGTAATGAGTGGACCTGATCCACACTTACAGCATAATAGAGCACTGATTTACAATTATCATGGGGGTTACTGTGGGAAAAAAGTAAGTCATCACGGTTACAGACATTTGAGTGTTTAAAAGACTAGGAGACCACCTTCCGTGGATAGTTTCTGGACCATAGTCTTTGGAAGACATCTGATGCATGCAAAGTTCTTTTACTCCTGATGAATTGTCCCATCATTGCAAAAGGTGCAATGGATGGAAACTCTCATAATATAGAATATTGTTGATTGTAGTTGGCTTGCGAAAAAAAAAGTGTTTGTGACAATGGTTGAATTTTTCCAACTAAAGCTTCAGGTCAAGAAATTCTATAGATGATTTTAACTTCTTGGAGGTAAGGGAAATATTCAAGGAGTTGTCATTCAGGGTCCTGATAAAGGCATCACTTTCCTCCATTGATTCCATCCAGAGAAAGAGGATGTCATCTATAAAACAGAACCAATGTAGCACATGATTATGAAATGGTTCCAGTAAGCGCACCCTAGTGTCCTCTCACCACCCCAAAAAAGAGGTTGGTGTATGAAGGCACACATCTGGCCTCCATAGCGGCTCTGGACACTTGCTTATCGAACACCCTGTCAAAAACAAAATAACTCTTCTCCCAAACCATCCCAAGAAGATCCAAGATAAAAGAATCCTCTTCCTGTCCCTGGAAGTTTGAAGGTCCAGGAAGTACATGACTGCCCTGATACCAGCCTCGTATTGAATGATGGTATATAAAGACTCAACATTGAGTGTCACAAGGATGGTATCGACAGATATCCTCAAACCATTTAATTGCTGTATGAGATGAGTGGAACCTCTTATAAATGTAGCCACTCATGTCTATATCAAGAGGGTCATACCTTCTGACCGTGCACCCCTCCCCCAGTTGCCACAGGTAATCTCATTCTATATAGCAGGTTCCTACGTGCCCATACACAGAAGGTTTTTAACCCAGAGAGAGGCTTCAGAATAGCGTTAGGTACCCAGTTACGAGATATGCCGTGAAGGGGCAACTGGGCAGATATACAAATGGCAATTTCTATATGCTAAATATCTCATTTTTCTTAGATTTTCCTTAGCAGTAATGCAGGTCCATGTTCACACATTCATGGTTTCCATACTTTAGCATTATCAGAGCGCAAACTGTCTTTTTTGTATTTTATGTCATGTTCAGTTATGCGCCTGTTCACACAGGATGAGGATGAGGATGAGGATGAGGCTGAGGATGAGGCTGAGGCTGAGGCTGAGGCTGAGTGCAGGCAGTCTTAAATATGGCCAAGGACTGAGCCAAGGGTTGCAGGAAAAAATCCAGATAAATGCAGGGCCATTCGAAAAGACCATTGATCCCTGAAACAATGGGCCTTACTGGGGATTCCAGAAGATCCTTATGCACATGTAGCTATAGGATTCGATGCCAACATCTGATAATGAGAACTATTCATCAATTGTCATTTTACCTCCTTTACATACATTTCAATGGGTAACAAAACAATATTCCCACCCATGTCTGCTTCTTTTATCACAAAGGTTTTATTGTTTTTAAAAGCAGTAAGCAGTTAATGTTTGTGATTAGTGAGATTGTTCTTTTTATTAGAATCAAGTTTTATGTTTTTTTAAAAAAAATATTTGAATGGCAGGACAAAAAGAAAAGGAGGCAGTGGCTTGTGATAATAAATGGCCCTAGAAAATGCATCTCCTAACTGGGCAAGGTTGTGATGTTCCTGACGTCACCGCTCATCAGAGTTCTAATGAGAGGCGCAATCCTGGCCCTTCACCTCGGCTCTTGCTGAATGGCCTGGTGCATTGTCCATTGGGTCACCTCCTGACGAACGTGCATCAAAACGCGCATTGGGGTGTACACATTCTGTGGTGACTGCTGCACATTCTCTTTCCAGGTATATTTCCCCCACATTGCATCGTATACTCTGGGTTTGCAGGGCTTTATCAATGGATCCTGTTTGTGATGCTCACCTTATTCATATGTGGGTTAAGTTGTATCTGCACCTTAGTATATACTGTGAGGAAAAAGTATTTGATACACTGCTGATTTTGCAGGTTTTCCCACCTACAAATAATGGAGAGATCTGTATTTTTTATTGTATGTACACGTCAACTGTGATAGACAGAATAAAAAAATACAGAAATTCACATTGTATGATTTTCCTACATGACTGTGTAGTGTGTTACTAATGGTAATATTTGAAACTGTGGTCCCAGCTCTCGTCAGGTCATTGAGCAGGTCCTCTCATGTAGTTCTGCGCTTATTCCTGACCTTTCTCAGAATCATCCTTACCCCACAAGGGCAGATCAAAGTATTGTAGTGCGCCTGCGCAGGACTTCAATCCCGGCGTGTGTGCATGACGTAGGATGCTTCATGTACCCAGGCTTCAGAAGAAGGACAAAGATGGCTGAAAGAGGAGGCGCCGCACCCAAAGAACGGAGACACCCATCTGACCAGTCTGCACCGTATCAACCGTTTAGGTAAGTATTATAAAGTGATTTTTACGTTCTACCAGCGGCCTGGGCTCTTATATACAGCATGTTAGAATGCTGTATAGAAGAGCCCACTGGTGGGGGCCGCAGCTTATAGGGGCCAAATCTGGTGACAGGTTCCCTTTATTGGCATCCTGCTATATGGGCGTAGAGAGAATAGGTCTTCTTATTAGAGGCAGTTACAGGAGGAGGTTATTAAAGGGTTTTTCTGGGTTATAACTTTTTCGTCTGATGGCCTGCTATGGGTTATAATCACAATAGGTATTTGACCTTCTCTGGGTCCAGCACCATTTCTCCAACAGTGTTCAGGTTCTTTGATTACTGGCTGCAACACACATTATCACTGCAGTCAATCAATGATTTCAAAATTTGTAATCTTGCAATTTTCACACTGACCATTTAGTTGGATTTTTTGGGTTTTTTGGGTTTTTTTTTAGCTCATGCTTCCTATCTTTTCAGGAAGAGTTTTACAGCACCTCTCAAGCGGTTTTATTATTTCAGCGTTGAACTGGAGCTACAAATGTAAGGTCCCAGAACCAAGGGCAGACATATCATTGGTGCAGCCTGTGCAGCAGAACAGTGGCCCAAGGGGTAAGGGGGCCCATTTTCATCTCCAAAGCATGAGGCGTTATGCATTATTCACATAATGAGCTTTTTGGCTGCAAAGAGGCCATATATTGTTCCTGCACTGGGGCCCTCTTTTGTCTGTGTCCACTAGTGCCCTGAACTTACTATTATACAACCTCCCATCTTCAGCTCTTTCCGGCACCACTCCAGTAGCGATCCGCCTTCTTGTGACTGCATCTGTTGACTGACCAAAGGTCAGAGGTAACGATCACAAGCTCTCTGTCACGACTTATGTGATGGGATTTGGAGAGTGAGTGGAAAGTGGGAGGGGCCTGACGCTTACCCTCAAGCTAGGGAGGTACCCCGGGCTTACCCTCAACCCAGAATTATGTTTGAAGGTAGCGATGTCTGAGCCCCCAGCCTCTCCCTATCTCCTGTGCTGGCCCTGATGGTAATGTCCCCTCCTCATCCACCGCCCAAGGGGACAGACGGGGCTAGAGAACCCCAAAAAAACCCACCTATATGAACAACAGACAGGGGGATACTAACAACTCGCAAACAACAGGGGAAACACACCGGGGTGTAAAAATTTTGAGAAGGGGAAAGGAAAAATACCAACACCAGGGTAACACTTCCACACAACAATGCACCAGACAACAGCAGCAGCAAGAAATGCACCTGTCCACCTCCGAGCCCAGCTCCAGAATGACCGGCACCCCCTGCTGGAAGCAGAGGGTTTTTATCCAGGCTAGAAATGAACACCTTGCAGAGTCTGCTTCAGCAACAAAAGCTGATAGTAACCCCTTGTGTGCCAAAAGAAACAAAACCCATTTAAGGCTAAGTTCACACAGGGCATCTTTTGCTGAGTTTTTGGTGCGTTTTTAAGGTCACAAAGATGCTCCAAAATGCATGCATTTCCTTCCCCCAGCAAAGTCTATTAGATTTGGATTTTGCTGTCCACACTGGGCATCTTTTGTTGGCTGCATCTTGGCTGCGTTTTTGAAGATGCAGCATGTTAATTCTTTTTGCATTATTTCAAGTGTTTTTGAGGACTTCTAGTCAATAGATTTGACTTAAAAACGCATTGGGCAAAACGCTTCAAAAACGCATTGTTTTTACCACGGTGCGTTTTGTTGGGACAAAAACGCTGCATCTTTGTGGTAAAAAAAAGATGCCGAATGTGAACATACCCTAATGTGTGTGGCCTGAGCCTCTCAAGACTCTTAAGCAGAGAAGATTATGACACTCTCAATGCATGTCTATGAGAGCCTCGTTCTGGGATCTTTCTGACTCTCATATACTTAGGGGCCCTTTGCACACTACGACATCGCAAGCCGATGATGCGATGCAGTGCGCGATAGTCCCCGCCCCCGTCAAAGTTGCGATATCATGGTGATAGCTGACGTAGTGAACATTATCGCTACGCCAGCTTCACATGCACTCACCTGCCCTGCGATGTCGCTCTGGCCGGCGACCCGCCTCCTTATTAATGGGGCGGGTTGTGCGGCGTCATAGCGATGTCACACGGCAGGCGGCCAATAGAAGCGGAGGGGCGGAGATGAGCCAGACATAAACATCCCACCCACCTCCTTCCTTCCGCATTGGCGGCCGTGACGCAGGTAGGAGATGTTCCTTGCTCCTGCAGCTTCACACACAGCGATGTGTGCTGCCGCTGGAACGAGGAACAACATCGTAACTCCGGTCATTTCCAAATAATGGAAATTACCGACACTACACCGATGATACGATTACGACGCTTTTGCGCTCATTAATCGTATCAAAAAGGCTTTACACACTACGATATCGCCTGCGACGCCGGATGTGCGTCACTTTCGATTTGACCCCACCGACATCACACCTGCGATTTCGTAATGTGCAAAGTGCCCCTTACTTTGATAAGTGACTTCCAGCAAACACTGGAGTGATCCGGTGGTCACAAACTTCTAGAGACTGATCAGAGCAGCACCAATAACAGAAGAAGACGGCAGCTGGTAAGCATGATGCAGTGAGCTTACATTAGTGGCTGCAATGAAAAAAAAACATTAAAGTGGTGCTTTAACTTAAAAACCTGATGTAACCATTGGGTCACTTTCTGGTGACACATTCCTTTTAAATATATTACAAAATAGGGAAACATAAAGAACAGTTAGAAAAGTGGAATGCAGAAAGTCCCAGGTATTCTATTACTTCCATCAATAAACATGAGGTGCCAGATTCATGTATCACATGTCGTGTTAACGTAAGTGCTGCAGACCTGGCAGATCTACAGTTGATTTTGTAGGTGTGCTCCGTGCCTTTAGGTCCTTTTGTTTCAGATGCTAATAAAACAGTTTCCAATGACCTTTCCTCTCATTGCAGTTTTCATTGTACTTGATAAACAAGCCAAGTGACGTCTACAGCAATGTTATGTGATAGTTACTTGGCTGGGTTTGACCGTTTTGTTGGTTTTCAGCAGATATGCTTTCATTATTGCTACATAGGCTATTTAATATATTAAATCTGACTTGTTGCTCTGGTTTGTGTTTCTCACTTCCAGATTTTATTACTCCTGTGAGTATTTCTAGCTGTGTATAGAAAATATAAAATTTACCTGCTCTTTCTCCTTTGAAAACTGACTTGGGTCCTTGCTGATTTTGGGTAACATTTTTAGGCTGGAGTCGTTGAGTGTGAGTCACGCGAGGATCGCATTGCACTGCCCGGGCAGTCTCCGACTCTCCTGACAGGAGAGGGTCAGCTTTATGTATTTCTATGGAGCTGACCTGCTCCTGTCAGGAGAGCCTCCGGCCGGTCTGGGCAATGCGATGGGATACTCACAGCAAGTGTGACTCCAGCCTTAAGGGTACTTTACACGCTGCGACATTGCTAGCGATGTTGAGCGCGATAGCACCCGCCCCCGTTGTATGTGCGACATTTGGTGATCGCTGCAGTAGCGAATATTATCGCTATGGCAGCGCCACACACACATACCTGTGCAGCGACGTCGCTGTGACCGCCGAACAATCCCTCCTTCAAGGGGGGGGTGCGTTCAACGTCACTGAGCGGCCGTCCAATAGAAGCGGAGGGGCGGAGATGAGCGGGACATAACATCCCGTCCACTTCCTTCCTTCCGCATTGCCGGTGGACGCAGGTAAGGCTGTTTTCACATATCAGTTTTTTTGCATCAGGCACAATCCGGCTCAAAAACCTATGCAACAGATGCGGCGAAAAAAACGGATCCGTTGCATATGTTTTTCCATGCGGCCCGTCCGTTTTTGACGGATCCGGTATGATACTGAGCATGCACAGTTCAAAAAACCGCATCCGGCCGCCGGATGCGGATTTTGCCAGAGGACGCCGCTTCCGGCGTCCATAGGCTTGCATTGTAAATTGTGCCGCATCCGGTTTTTCACCGCAGACAAAAAACGCTGCAAGCAACGTTCCATGCGGCCACCGCATCGGCTAAATATGACGCATCCAGCAAAAATCGGACGCACCGCAAAGCCATGCGTACAATCCAGCGCTAATGCAAGTCTATGAGGAAAAAACGCATCCGGCGGCAAAAAAAAAGGATGCGTTTTTTCTGCAATGCGCCGGATTGTGCCTGATTGCAAAAAACTGATGTGTGAAAGCAGCCTAAGGAGATGTTTGTCGTTCCTGCGGTGTCACACATAGCGATGTGTGGTGTCGCAGGAACGACGAACAACATCGTACCTGCAGCAGCAACGATATTAAGGAAAGGAGCAACGTGTCAACGATCACCGTTTTTGGATGATTTTGCGATCGTTGATCGTCGCTCCTTGGTGTCACACGCTGCGATGTCGCTACCGGTGCCAGTTGTGCGTCACTAACGATGTGACCCCGACGATATATCAGTAGTGATGTCGCAGTGTGTAAAGCACCCTTTAGGCTGGACTCACACTAGCGTATGGCATCCAATGCGAGAGCATCGGATGCAATATGCTAATGACCCCCGGCTCATTCTCTGCTGCGAGCCTGAGCCGAGTGTCATGCGACTGTGACCCGATCTTGCGATCGGTTCACAGCTGCAAAGCTGAGGGCGGGCGCTGCGGAGGAGAGGGAGGGGTTAATCACCTCCACCGCCTCTATTGTCAGGCTGTGCGTATATTGCACTGCACTGGCATAACATCTGAGTGCAGTCTCATGTATCTCTTGCACCCATTCACTTGAATGGGTGTGAGTGATACGGCTCTCGCAGAAAATCGCAGCATGCTGCGACTTTTCTCGCATCCAGAATCTGGATGCGAGAAAAGCTGACCAACTGCTCTCCCTCATTGACTAGCATTGGTCAGAGTGTAGTGCGAGATTTTCTCGCATTGCACTCGTCCGATTTCAATGCTTGTGTGAGCGTACCCTTAAAGGGATTTTCCAGGTACCTATATGTTTTTCACTTCCATTATCTTTTGTTAACTTTAAATAATGGGAGATGAGGATGGAAAACATACGTGGAAACAGGGCTGTGTTATTCATAAGCCTAACTAGATTGAAGTCTAGGAGCCTGCTCCATTGTTCCAGTGGGTCGCTGTAACCAACGAAAAAAGTGTTTGTACATTTAAAAAAAATAAAAAAATAGATATAGGGCTATATACTGTAGTTCACTAACAACCGTACCAAGGACAGGATGTCAGCTGTAGTTGGGTGAAAGATTGAAGTTGCCACATAGGGGGTCCAAAAGTCCTAATAACCTAGGGACCGAGAAATGGGTTACTGCCTATCGACAAGCACTGGGGTACACAGCCAGAAAAGGACCCCTGTGCAAGAACAATATATTGGCCCTTTCCAGTCTAATAGCTCATCATTACATAAAATTCCTGCTGATTTCGAAGTAGAAATGGCCTTCTAACCTCTTGGGCTCCTGTGCGGCTGCACCAATATGTCCAGTCCTCTCTACAATTCCACACCATCAGCTTTAGTGACAGAGTAAACTTACCACCTCTGTTATTTGATGGACAGAACCTCCTGTTAGAGCCCCATACAACCTTTCTTTCTGCCCATTAGTCCTCCAGCATGTTGTCCTTGGGACTCTACGTCCATATGAAGCAATAGGCACTTTGTGTTCTGCCAAGTAGTAGCTCAATAAAATCCTATCTAGTATGGTTTGGATGTGGAGACATATTGGGCAGAGCAGAAAGTCATGGAACCCATAGGGTGGAGGGGCGACATTACTAGAGGGAAGGGAAGGAGTGATGGGGTTAATGGAAACAGGAACGGTTTGTTTATAAGGCAGAATAAAGGGATTGGTGGGTAGGAGGAGTTCCCTGGAGGAAGAGGTGGGGCAGTTGAGGGGTGTAAGTAAAGGACCTTGACTTACCCCCTCTCTTGACTTCCGGATATGGAACGATCCCCGCCCACCCTCCCTTGTGTTTAATACCGAGGGGAATTTTGTCTGGGTTGTTTCTTTGTCACAGCAGCGGGGGGTAGGTCTGGTCCAGAGGCGGTTGAAGGCAGTGGTAACTGGACAGAGAGACACTATCTTGGTATGGTGGCTCCAGGTTCCGGGATGTTGCAGGCACGGGGTTCTGCAAAGTTGGGGGGTATTAATCCGTAGGTGATTAATACCTCATCTCTGGGTCGGTGTGTTGCGGCCAGGGATACTGGGGTGAGAAGTGGTTCCTGGACTGGGCCTACTCAGGGTTGTATATTTACTGTATTGGTTACTGTGTTACCTATTGTTATTTGTTGGGGTCGCCCGTTGGACGGCGCCCCCTTGTGTTAGTATGTAAATAATAGGTAATAAAGGCTGCTGTGGCCAATTTAAACCAAGTCACATGCAGTTCGTGTATTATTTACAGATGGTATTGGTGGGTAACACACATACAGCACGACTGGAGAATCCTTCCTCAATGGTCATGGGCCCCATAAACTTCTGACAGTGCTGTGTGGCTCAGCTGTTGAGTGGAGCTCTGCGCACAAGCCCTCGGTAAGCATGTAACACTGTTATTTTCATAATCTCCACTTTTCACATTTTAGACAAATACTTGCTATCATTATACTATGTCAGCATGGTGGCTCAGTGGTTAGTACAGTTAGCCCTGCAGTTCTGTGGTCCTAGGTTTCAATCTGCATGTTCTTCCCATATTTGCGTGGGTTTCCTCCCAAGGATCACATTAGGTTGAGCCTCAGTGAAGTCGGGGACTGATGTGATAACAGTCTCTGTACACCGCTGTTTAATATTTTGGCGCTATATAAATGAATAAAATAAACACTGATTAATTCAATGTACAGTCATATGAAAAAGTTTGGGCACCCCTATTAATGATAACCTCTTTTATTTATAACAATTTGGGTTTTTGCAGCAGCTATTTCAGTTTCATATATCTAATAACTGATGGACTGAGTAATATTTCTGGATTGAAATGAGGTTTATTGTACTAACAGAAAATGTGCAATCCGCATTTAAACAAAATTTGACCGGTGCAAAAGTATGGGCACCTCAACATAAAAGTGAAATTAATATTTTGTAGATCCTCCTTTTGCAAAAATCACAGCCTCTTAGTCACTTCCTGTAGCTTTTAATGAGTTCCTGGATCCTGGATGAAGGTATATTTGACCATTCCTGTTTACAAAACAATTCCAGTTCAGTTAAGTTTGATGGTCGCCGAGCATGGACAGCCCGCTTCAAATCATCCCACAGATTTTCAATGATATTCAGGTCTGGGGACTGGGATGGCCATTCCAGAACATTGTAATTGTTCCTCTGCATGAATGCCTGAGTAGATTTGGAGCGGTGTTTTGGATCATTGTCTTGCTGAAATATCCATCCCCTGCGTAACTTCAACTTCGTCACTGATTCTTCCACATTATTGTCAAGAATCTGCTGATACTGAGTTGAATCCATGCAACCCTCAACTTTAACAAGATTCCCGGTGCCGACATTGGCCACACAGCCCCAAAGCATGATTGAACCTCCACCAAATTTTACTGTGGGTAGCAAGTGCTTTTCTTGGAATGCCGTGTTTTTTTGCCTCCATGCATAACGCCTTTTTGTATGACCAAACAACTCAATCTTTGTTTCATCAGTCCACAGGACCTTCTTCCAAAATGGAACTGGCTTGTCCAAATGTGCTTTTGCATACCTCAGGCGACTCTGTTTGTGGCGTGCTTGCAGAAACAGCTTCTTTTGTATCACTCTCCCATACAGCTTCTCCTTGTGCAAAGTGCGCTGTATTGTTTACCAATGCACATTGACACCATCTGCAGCAAGATGATGCTGCAGGTCTTTGGAGGTGGTCTGTGGACTGTCCTTGACTGTTCTCACCATTCTTCTTTGCCTTTCTAATATTTTTCTTGGCCTGCCACTTCTGGGCTTAACACGAACTGTACCTGTGTTCTTCCATTTCCTTACTATGTTCCTCACAGTGCAAACTGACAGTTTAAATCTCTGAGACAACTTTTTGTATCCTTCCCCTGAACAACTATGTTGAATAATCTTTGTTTTCAGATCATTTGAGAGTTGTTTTGAGGAGCCCATGATGCCAATCTTCATAGGAGATTCAAATAGGAGAACAACTTGCAAGTGGCCACCTTAAATACCTTTTCTCATGATTGGATACACCTGCCTATGAAGTTCAAAGCTCAATGAGGTTACAAAACCAATTTAGTGCTTCAGTAAGTCAGTAAAAAGTAGTTATGAGTGTTCAAATCAAGAAATTGATAAGGGTGCCCATACTTTTGCACCGGTCAAATTTTGTTTAAATGCAGATTGCACATTTTCTGTTAGTACAATAAACCTCATTTCAATCCAGAAATATTACTCAGTCCATCAGTTATTAGATATATGAAACAGAAATAGCTGTTGCAAAACCCCAAATTGTTATAAACAAAAAAGGTTAACATTAATAGGGGTGCCCAAACTTTTTCATGACTGTATGAATTTGTTGAGTTGCTGAAACTGCATAGCATATCTATACGGTAGTAAGAGGAAAGGAGAACCATTTCTCCACTAAATGACTCCTCTATGGCTGCAGTCGTTCACACTCATTGATTATTTTGATCTGTTAATGTTGAGAGTGCACGGGGAGATAAAAATCAGGACTTAAGAGTAATGCAGAGCAATAAAGAACACATTTCATTCACGGATGTACAACCTTTCCTGCTCCGACAACCACATTGTCAGATTGTATCACTTCAAGACCCCAGTAAACACTAAAGCAGAATATTTTGGACACATTTTATGCTCCTTTTTATAAGCTTTGTTTCAATAAAACTTTATCACTTGATTAAAGGGCCTTTCAGAGATCAGAGCAAATTACATTCCTGGCACAGAGTCTAGAATAAATTCTGGTCCTTTTTCTGAAAGGGGAGGGGGAATAAGGGGTTGTCTGGGAAGTCATTTTTTCTGCTTAATGCTAAGATTAGTATAGAAGAGGAATCAATACTTATCTCACCCACTTTCTGCTGCTTCCGTCACCGTCTTTAGGCCTAGCTGCTGCAATGATGTCCCATCACAGGCACGCGTGACCATGGCTCCTTGCTGGGGCTAGGGATTGATTGCAATAGTCATATGCCCTTAGGCCTTTGTTATGGGAAATCATTTCTGCAGAAGAAAATAGAGATTAGTGAGATGAGTGCTTTTTTTTTTTCTTTTTTC
Source organism: Anomaloglossus baeobatrachus (assembly GCF_048569485.1). NCBI lineage: Eukaryota > Metazoa > Chordata > Amphibia > Anura > Aromobatidae > Anomaloglossus > Anomaloglossus baeobatrachus. The sequence goes on along the minus strand of NC_134355.1, from coordinate 114,364,398 downwards.
AAAATAATCCAAGCATTTTGTTAAAAAAAAGAAAAAAGCTTGTAAGGGCTCAGTCTCACATCTGTTTTTATCATATGTGTGCTGTTCATTTAAAGGTGTACTCAGGGGAGATTAAAATATAATTATATCGATATTAATTCATAAACTATAAAGGCTTAAAACTATACCTATGTTTTCAATTCTCACAGTATCTGGTCTTAAGGACACAGCTGCTAAGTGCTCCCCCTCCTTTCTGGGACGTCACATCACAAATCAAGGGGCGTGGCCTACTAGAAAAACTACACCCCTGATAATAGCTCCTCCCATGCAGATGCAGATTAGGAGGTGTGACCAGCTAACACAAGCCACGCCTCCTGATAAGAGTGATCAGGGGGTATGGCTTGTTATGCACATAGGGAAGGGGAGCGGACCAGTGCCTCCTTGAGACAGAACTATGGAAGGAAACTGAATTAGCAGCAGGCACAGATCATAGGTTTGGGCAGTAAGCATGCTCACTCAGAGGGTGCGGCTTGTATTTTGAGCATGACAAGCCACACCCTCTGATCTATAACTACATGGAAAAAAGCTGTTATTAGGGGTGTGGCTTTTGTTAATGCAGGATCAGTCCATGCCCCATATTTGTAACATAACATCTCAGACTGGAGTGAGAGCAGTGTCTCCATCATAATGAATAATCCGGAATACCCAATACCATGGCAATGGAAAACAGTACTGTGGATCTACGCCTTTATAGTTTATGAAGTTATAATGCTATAAATCCATTTTTATCTCTTTAGAGTACCCCTTTAAATGATCAATTACAGACCTTTTCATATTGTGAGGCAGCGGCTTTCTAAAGCCAGTAAAGTGAGGCAGTGACTCAGGATCTTGTTCACACCAAAAAGTCTTTAATTAAACACCACACAACCGTTACAGACCTGGAAACCAGGAATGCAGCCTGTTCACGTGTATGCTGTCCTGCAAATGTCCCGGTTGACACCTGCACTGATGTAGAAATCTCAGGTGCAGGGTTCTGCTTACAGTATGCAGGTCTCTCAGTACTGGCCTGCGTTACTCCACATGGCCAGCTTCATATAGCACCTGCTGCTCCAGAAGCCTGGATCTCAACTGAGACACAACCTGCAGTGCATTGCCTGATTAAATTTAATTCCCCGGACATGAGCCTGTTGCAAGACCTGGACTGGAGGGAGAGATCCATTCCACTACCAGTTCCAAAAAGAAAAGCCTTAACAGGTTTACTTAAACACAATACTTGGTCAAATATCTTGGCCAAGTTCACACTCCTTTTATTTTGTGTTGCACTCACAGCGGTGACTTTGAACACAACCCACTCCAGCAGGTTTCACAAGGTCTCCAGGCACATTCTGGCTGATATATAGCGACTTTCATATGACACCTGTCACTTCCTCACAATTTGTTCTTTTTAAGACCCAATTGTTTTCAAGAGAAAAGGAGACAATGTCCTACTTTGATGCGTTTTACATACTAAATAGGCTTGGTTTGAAAACAAAACAGCAATAGGATGGCATCTGTGTCATCCCAGGGTTTAGTAATTGGAAAAAGACTTTGAATTGTAAAAACTGACACATGGACTAAAAATGGATCCAGCACACGGGAAAAAAAGGTATGTTTTTGAAGTTCAAGGAAAAAAAATTGTGTGAAAATATGTGAGGAGTCTCTAAGGACATTTATTTATTTATTTATTCTAGATTTGAATGGAAAAGTGTCAGAATGGGAAAATGTAGCATTTTGTCAGTGTCATTTTAGAGGGATCCTTTCGTGCTCAATAATAGGAAGCATAGACCTGCCTTTTATTGTTACTTTGAAATGCTATGGTATTTTAGAGAATACTGTATCCAGTTGGATAAAACGCGTTAGTTGGACTGTGTTGCGGAAGTAAATCTAATTTTTCAAAAATTATGCTAACAAGGTTTTTTAATCACAGCACATTTCAGCACCATATGGGTGTCTTTATCAAGTGAATAGACGTTCTACAGAGAAAACATTCTTTAAAATGATGGCTGGGGATGAGGTGACTCGGATTACAGCTTCTCCCCCCTCACCGAAATTACAGGTATTTCCCTATACACAAACAATGAGAGACCTGTCAATCAAGGAGACCATGGCAGAAAGAAGCGGACGGGACATCACAATTCAGAGTAAAATATACATCTTCAATTACAGATCCGGTCTGTGCTGAATGTGGTTTGACCGGCCTGGATCAGCTGAGAGAGACCCTTTAAGGCAGGATTTGGCAAAACAATGAGCGCTTTCCTACCATTGTGCTGATAATGCCGCAGAGATAATATTTACCCGACATACATTTATGTCATATGTCGCGCCCCTTACTTTGATGTAGGCGCACACGCTAGGACCGTATCTTCCCCTGCAGATGATGGCTGAGTGACAATTCTCCTGTGAAATCCAGAATTTAGCTGGTGTTCATAGAAGACTGTGATTTTCGCTATACATAGGAGTGCCTCAGCACTGCTATGTATAGCACAAGCAATCAGAATATTGCAAGTTGAAGTCCCCTAAGGGGGCTAATAAATACAATAAAAAGAGAAAAAAATGTTTTTAAAAAGATAAAAAAATATAAAAGTTAAAATCATTTCCCTTTTTGTCCCATTCAAAATAAAGCAATTAAAAAAACAAATGTATTTGGTATCATTGAGTTTGTAAATGTCCAATCAAAATATAAAATAAATTAAAGTGATTGGTAAAAGGCCTAACAAGAAAAAAAAATCAGAATTACGTTTTTTTTTTGTTGCCACAACATAGCAATAACATGCAATAGGAGATAATCAAAACATTGAATTCTCCCCAAAAAGCTATCAGTACGAACATCAGCTCATGGCGCAAAAATTGAGCCCTGACACAGCTCCATATCCAGGAAATTGAAGATGTCACACGTCTCAGAAAATGGCAACACAACAAAATTATTTTATTTTTTTTTATTTATTTATTTGTATTTTTTTTTTTTTACAAATTCCCCCCCAAAATTTTCACCACTAAAAAAAAGAAAAAAAAACTATAAATGTTTTGTATCTGCATGATTTCACTGACCTGGAGAATCATATTGCCAGTTCAGTTTTCCAATGTAGTGAACCTGGTAAATAAAAAACCCAATAAACAATTGTGAAATTGCACTTGAAATTTTTTTTCACGTGTTCCAGGGCATCACATGATGAAACAAATAAATGCAAAAAATAAACTCTCAATAAAAAAATAAAAAAGTTATGGCAATTGCAAGAAGGGAGGAAAATAATCCCCAGAAAATAGTCATGATGGGGGTTAAAGCAACCCTACAGCCCCAGTATTTATTGTTATTTTACATTTTTAATGTATACTCACCTTACCCATTGTCTTCCTTCAGATTCCTCTCTCTGTCCAATGTGTCCTATTTTCTTCATCTCCAAAATGGCTGCAGAGGCAGGGTGAGCCCTGTGGAAATTCTCAGCCGCGCCTCCATTGACTTTCCAGTGGTATGGTGCGGACCAGGGCAGATGATGTCCAATCCAAAGGCATGCAAGGCGTAAGTCAGACTTCTCACCGGTGGCATTTTGGAGATGAGATGCCCACCAGACAGATGGAGGCAGTTGCAGCAGAATGGTCAACATCAAGTATAGTAACCAGGGGAGGACATATCATTGGTGGTACCTGGGGCCCAAGTGGTAAGGGGGCCTGTTTCTACCTCCAAGGTAGGTATAATTGTGCATTATGATGAGCTATTGGGCTACAAAATGGCCCAAATACTGTTCTTGCTCAGGAGCCCTCTTCTCTGTGTCTGCCAGTGATAGTAACTATATATTAAACAATATATTTAAGGGGGTTTTCTGGAGAATGAAGAAAATTAGTGAATCATTAAGAGCATAAATGACCACATGTATGGAAATAGCATCTCTAGATAGTGAAATCCATCAGAATCTTTACAGTGTATGTGTTACACACTATTAGGAATCCCTATGTTACCCTACATCACTAGATTTCCTTCTTGTCCCTTTAATGTCAGGGTGGCGGTTTACAATATTTAACTGTTTATTTGCCTTTTTGTTTTAAAAATAATAAACAGCTTTATTCAACTTGCCCTGAAGAGATGCCTTTCCACCACTACCCCAGTCTTTGTTGACTAGTGACGTCACAACTACAGAGCATGTGACAGCTGTAGCCAATCACTGGGCTCAGCAACTCCTCTGGCCTAGAGTGCACAGGCCCATTGCCCCCCAATGATTACAAATGAAAAATCTATATAAGATCTTAAATGCAATTTAGTCACCATTTATTTTATTTAAAAGGACCTGTCGCATAAGCGGGCTTTACACGCTACGACATCGCTACAGCGATCTCGTTGGGGTCACGGAATTTGTGACGCACATCCGGTCGCTTTAGCGATGCCGTTGCATGTGACACCTATGAGCGATTTTTCATCGTCGAAAAAACGTAAAAAATCGCTCATCGGTGACATGGGGGTCCATTCTCAAATATCGTTACTGCAGCAGTAACGAAGTTGTTCCTCGTTCCTGCGGCAGCACACATCACTCCGCGTGACACCGCAGGAACGAGGAACCTCACCTTACCTGCGTCCCGGCCACAATGCGGAAGGAAGGAGGTGGGCGGGATGTTACGTCCCGCTCATCTCCGCCCCTCCACTTCTATTGGGCGGCGGTTCAGTGACGCTGCTGTGACGTCGCTGTGACGCTGAACGAACCGCCCCTTAGAAAGGAGGCGGTTTGCCGGTCACAACGACGTTGCAGGGAAGGTAAGTCCATGTGACGGGTCCGGGCGATGTTATGCGACACGGGCAGCGATTGGCCCATGTCGCACAACCGATGGGGCCAGGTACGCACGCTGGCGATATCGGTACCGATATCGCAGTGTGTAAAGTGGCCTATAGTTAAAAGTGAGCAGTTTTTGCTCTTATTTCTTTGCTGACTATTTCAATTTTTTGTTTCTTTGTTTTTTAAATCCGTCCTATGATTCCTAAGATATAAGCACTGCCAATATTTATGGTCTATATCCACAGGGCCTGGTACAAAGAGTAATGATGCACAGCAGTCTAAAGACAACCCCTCAACAAGTCCAATGAGACACAACCGTAGCACTGATCAATTCAACATTAGCTGCTCAGCACCTAAATATCAGAGGTTCTCTCTGGGGTTCATTCATCTGCCCCCATTGGATTGCGAGGTAACATAGTACAACCGGATTCCCTATCAGACTCCCTTTGATCATAGGAACAGGTACAGTATGATACAGCAAACAACAATATCAATAATCCGGTGTAATACACAATATATACATTAGGAAATTCAGAAGTTACATACAAAAAAGAATAACAAAGAGTATACAGAATTGCAATCTGTCTAAATCAAAAGCCTAAATATATCCACCACAATCCTCAAAAACGAGGATTGGTTAGGAGGGAAGAATCAATAAAATTCTCATAATGCTGCGCTGTCTGCAGACATAGATGACGGTACAATCATTATTCTGTAATCTGGAGAGCATTTTAGTAAATTTATGTTTACAGTCTCCATGGTTTTACATCCCATAACCTACAGGGAGATTAAAGGTAACCTGTCAGGTGCAATATGCACCCAGCACCACGAGCAGTCCTGGGTACATATTGCTAATCCCTGCCTAACCATCCCTGTATGTAGTAACATAGATAAAGACATCTTTACAAAAAGTATTTCTAAAGATCTTTTATCATATGCTAATGAGCAAGGGCATTAGTCCCCTGTGCATTAGTTCCCCGGCCAGTCACCCCCATTAGCATGTTAGTATGTCCCTGTGGGCCCCTGTGGGTGTGCTATCATGCTAATGAATATGCAGCATCACAGGATGATCTCATGCACCTCTCTGCTGCCATTGCGTCCGACGGGGGATATCGGCTCAGTGCGCATGACCCCAGAGTTTGGGTCATGGGCACTACTTCAGTTTGAAGCTAGGACACGTACACCCGGCTTCATAGTACACATGACCGAAACTCTGGGGTCATATGCACTGAGCCGAAATCGTCCAACGGATGGCGATGGCGGCCGAGAGGCGAGTAAGATCATCCTCTGATGCTGTGTATACATTAGCATGTTAGCGCGCCCACAGGGGTGTGCTAACATGCTAATGGGGGTGACTGGCCGAGGATCTAACTCCCAGGGAACTAGTCCCTGCGCTCATTAGCATATGGTAAAAGATCTTTACAAATACTTTTTCTGAAGATCTCTTTATTTATGCTAGTATATACAGGGACAGTTAGGCAGGGATTAGCAATATACACCCAGAACTGCTCGTGGTTCTGGGTGCATATTGGACCTGACAGGTTCCCTTTAACTGAATGGATCACAGTTTGAAGGATGGACTTCAGCAAGATCAACCAATGTTGATAAAAAATAACAATATAAAATTTAATTTAAAATAAATGTATATGTTGTATTTGTTTTATATCATCATGTTATTTTACTTTTCATAATGCAGAGTAAAATTGACAGAACACAACAGAGAAACAGCGTTAGAGGTGGAAATTGAGTAGTGACAGATATTATTTCTGATACAACGGCTATGTGCACACAACGTCATTTAGACACCAACGAACCTCTGAAAGTTTTTCAAGCAGATGACAATTAAGGAACCCGTCAATGATGTCTTACCTGAAGTGTCTTCTTTGGCGTCCGATCCATCGTTAGTTTTTTTTGCAGTGGTCTTGTTTCCGTTCTTTTTTTTTTCCACTATGTATACAATAGTGTCAGCTTCCAATTCTGCATAATGGTCATGTCACTTCTGTTGAAGCCTAAATAGATTAAAGGAAGCCAAAAGAGATGGAACATATTATATACAGCAAGTTGTGTGCGGTGCGTGTCCATACTTTTTAGCATTGCTTGAACACTTTTTCAGGTGAGTTTGGGAGCGGACCCGCCTAAAAGCCTGTCGCATGGACAGTGACTATGGAGAGTGTATATGGAGGACTATGGAGAGTGTATATGGAGGACTATGGGGAGTGTATTATAATTTCTGGAGGAAAATGAGATGCATTATATGATATGAAGGACTATGGGGGATGCATTATAATATATGGATAGCTATGGGGGTGTATTATAATATATGAAGGACTATGGGGGTACATTATAATATATGGAAGACTATGGGGAGTCTATTATAATATGTGGAGGACCATGGGGAGAGTATTATATGTGGAGGACCATGGGGAGTGTATTATAATATGTGGAGCACCATGGGGAGTATAATATAATTTCTGGAGGACCATGAGATGCATTATATGATATGAAGGACTATGGGGGATGCATTATAATATATGGATAACTATGGGGGGTGTATTATAATATAAGAAGGATTATGGGGTTACATTATATCGGATATTATATTGTGATATAAGAGTATGGGAAAACTGAGATCAAGAGCCAAGTGTTAGTGTAATTATCCTGTACCCCGAGAGGAGTGGGGATGGGAGGGGGGCACAGGTCCAAATTTTGCAATTGAACTCTAGTTATGCCACTGTTTTCAATAGTAATTTTGAGGTTATTTTTTACAATCCAACACCATGGACTATGTTTTTTGTAAATCATATTGTAAATCATTCAGATGTCCATTTTTTCACATAGAAGAAAAAGACAGACTGATAAACAATCTTTCCTTTTCTTATTACGCAATTTGTGAAAACTGGACTGTACTAGGATGACATCTTAGTGCTGTCCAATTTTTTGGCTGACCCATAGACTTTCAATGACAATCTTTATCTGACACTCAAATCAAAATCGGACATGTCTTTTCTTATTTACGCATACCACTTGATCCCTGGATTACCACGGACAGGTGAATGACCCCATTCACTATTATAGGTATGAGTGCTATCCATGATAAACACGGAGAGTATAAATACGCAAAAACAATTGAAGTTTGAATGAAGCCATGGGCCAAAATGTGCGCTTTCTGCTGTAGGCCACTCCAAGTACCTTGTAAGACAAAAATATGTTTGGTGTCATCATGCGTGTCAGGGAAAGGACTAATTTTTACGAGCTCAATGGACGAGTGATCAATCTATGACTAATCACTAATACTTTGTTCGGCCCCCTTCACACGCACATGTCTCCGGTACGTGCTAGGGCCGTGCCCGCATGTACCGGAGACACACGGGCACACGTAAACCCAAGAAAATCAATGGGTTTATGTGCACGCACGTGTGCAGCCATCGGCCCGTGCCTCCGTGTGGAGCAGACGTGAGCCCGTGTGCTCCACACGGATGCATGTCCGTTTTTCTCCGGCAGCACGGGTTTCACGCGGCCCACAATCGTACCACACGGATGTAGTGTGGATGCAGTCCCGTGTGAAATGCGCCGGAGAAAACTCACGTTTCAGAGAAAAAAATAACACATCTTTACTCACCTTCTCCAGCCCTCCTGCCTCTGCCGCTGCTGCCACTTGCTGCCGACCGCCGCTCATTATGCTCATTTAATATTCACTTCACTGCGGTGGAAGCGGCAGCAGCGGGGAGTCGGCAGGACCGGAGACCGCAGATCTGCACCACGGACAGCAACGCCAGGGACAGGTGAGTTGAAAGTTCTCGTTCTCCGTGTGGTATCACGGATAACACACAGAGAACACAGTAATGTGCCATAAACACGGCACACGGAGGGGAAAACACACCTTTGACACGTCCGTGAAACACATGCGTGGCCTTCAACACATGATTGCTTGAAATCAATTTTACTTTTCATATAAGTGCATCTCAATAAATTAGAATATTATGAAAATATTAATTTATTTCAGTAATGCAATACAAAAAGGGAAACACATATATTATATAGAGTCATTACAAGCCGGGGGATCTATTTCAAGTGATTATTTCTGTCAATGTTGATGATTATGGGTTACAGCCAATGAAAACCCAAAATTTATTATCTCAGACAATTAGAATAATTACCACAAAACACCTATGAAGGCTTCCTAACTGTTTAAAATGGTCTCTTAGCCTGGTTCAGTAGGCTACACAATCATGGGGAAGACTGCTGACTTGACGGATGTCCAGAAGGCAGTCATTGACACACTCCACAAGGAGGGTAAGCCACAAAAGGTCATTGCTAAAGAAGCTGGCTGTTCATAGAGTGCTGTATCCAAGCATATTAATGGAAAGTTGAATGCAGGGCTACAATTTTCTTTCTGGTGTCCTTCAACAGCTCTTTGGTCTTCACCATAGTGGAGTTTAGAGTGTGACTGTTTGAGGTTGTTGATAGGTGTCTTTTATACTGATAACAAGTTCAAACAGGTGCCATTACTACAGGTAATGAGTGGAAGACAGAGGAGCCTCTTAAAGAAGTTACAGGTCTGTGAGAGCCAGAAATCTTGCATGTTTTTAGGTTGCTAAATACTTATTTTCCACCATAATTTGCAAAAAAAATCTTGTCAAATCAGACTAGGTGATTTTCTGGATTTATTTTCTCATTTTGTCTCTCATGTTTGCGGTCTACCTATTATGTCAATTACAGGTCTCTCTTATCTTTTTATGTGGGAGAACTTGCACAATTGGTGGCTGACTAAATACTTTTTTTCCCCCCACTGTATATCTTCAGCAAAGTTATTACCTGTTAAATAAGGTTCTAAATTTGCTTTTTATCAGGGGCAAAGGGATCAATATTGATCATTTTAAGAATTCTAAGTTTCTTATAAAACTATTATGTTATCAGTAGATTTCATAAGGCATAGATTTCAAGCTACTGTCACAATGTATAATACTTGTTTTCCATTGTATGTTATGTTTTGCTTGGCGATGCTGCATAATTGTAGATACATTGATAGCTTTATTTTGGTTGGAAGCCAAAGTTTGCAGCTGTGATATTGTAGCTGAGAAGTTTATCATCATCACTGAACTCTTCACACTTATTATTTATTAATGTATGAATAAAGTCATCATCATGTGAAATCACAGCTTGTTTTCCCTCATTTTTTCATTGTTATAAAGTAACTGTTTTTCCAGGATAACCTTGTATGTGATTCATACATCCTTCGCAATGTTTAATCTGCCCAATTGGACTGGAGTAAGGTAATCATCTCTGATGAGTCTAATTTTCAGCTTTGCCCAACACCTGGTCGTCTATGGTTAGACGAAGACCTGGAGAGGCATACAAGCCACAGTGTCTTGCACCCACTGTGAAATTTTGTAGAGGATCGGTGATGATCTGGGGATGCTTCAGCAAGGCTGGAATTGGGCAGGTTAATCTTTGCAAAGGACGTATGAATCAAGCCGCATACAAGGTTATCCTGGAAAAACAGTTGCTTCCTTCTGCTCAGGCAGTGCTCCCCAACTCTGAGGACTGTGTTTTCCAGCAGGAAAATGCGCCATGCCACACAGCTAGGTCAATCAATGTGTGGATGAAGGACCACCACATCACAACCCTGTCATGGCCAGCCCAATCTCCAGACCTGAACCCCATTGAAAACCTCTGGAATGTAATCAAGAGGAAGATGGATAGTCACAAGCCATCAAACAAAGAACTGCTTAAATTTTTGCACCAGGCGTGGCATAGGGTCACCCAAAAGCAGTGTGAAAGACTGGTGGAAAGCATGCCAAGATGCATGAAAGCTGTGATTAAAAATCATGGTTATTCCACAAAATATTGATTTCTGAACTCTTTCTGAGTTTAAACATTAGTATTGTTGTTCCTAAATGATTATGAACTTGTTTTCTTTGCATTATTTGAGGTCTGAAAGCAATGCATTTTTTTGATATTTTGACCATTTCTCATTTTCAGAAAATAAATACAAAATTTATTGCTTGGAAATTCTGAGACATGTCAGTAGTTTATAGAATAAAAGAACAATTTACATTTTACTCAAAAAAGATACCTATAAAGAGATAGATCAGAAAAACTGAAAATTTTGTAGAGGTCTCTTCATTTTTGCCAGAGCTGTGTATGTATGTATGTATGTATGTATGTATGTATGTATGTATGTATGTATGTATGTATATATATATATATATATATATGTATATATATATATATATATATACATACATACATAAACACACATATACAGTGTGTCCACCCATATCCTGTCCATCGCCATTAACTTGAGAGCGATGGCAGCTATAGGCATAGAAGTGGTGTCTAGGTATAGTAAAGTAGCCATGCGCTACGCAATGAAACCACTTATATCGCCACCTGGTGGAAAACAACGGAGTTAGCATATTTATCTCGAAAACGGAACGAGAAAGAGAAAAAAAGTGAATTACAAAGTTGCAGGGCATCGTCAATTCAATACAAATCGACACCTTTCATACAGAAATGCTATGATATGAAACCCATGACCTCCCCCAAAACATTGAATGCTGGTCACGCATATGGCGCTCATTTAACTTTGATGCTCAAAGTGGCCACCATCAGCTGCAATGCACATCTGGACTCTGGACAGCATACTGTATCTTGCTGCACGTTGTGCAGAATGGTAGGTAACACATTTGCACGAGCATATGTGATACGTCGTCGTAGGTCCTGCAATGTTGGTGGAGGGGTCGCATACACCTGAGAAAGATGTCCAGGGGGGCCAGGTCAGGTGACCGTGGAGGCCACTCTACGCAGCCACCATACCCAATGACTTGTAAGAAGGTCTCCATGAGGTGTCGCTTCATGTCCGCAGCCTTGTGAGTTTTACACGTTTCAATCATAGCATTTCTGTATGCAAGGTGTCGATTCGTATTGAATTGATGATGCCCTGCAACTTTCTAATTCACTTTTTTTCTCTATCTCGTTCTGTTTTCGAGATAAAAATGCTAACTCCGTTGGTTTTCCACCAGGTGGCGCTATAGGTGGTTTCATTGCATAGCGCATGACTAGTTTACTAGACACCACTTCTATGTCTATAGCTGCCGCCGTTTTCAAGGTAATGGCGGTGGACAGGATATGGGTGGACACACTGTGTGTGTGTATATATATATATATATATATATATATATATATATATATATATATCTGTGAATAACTCTATATGACGTAGCGACACGTAATTTAGGAATACAATACATGTTTATCTAAATGACTGGAATTATGATACTAGGGCCAGAGCATCGATACTGACACTTAATGAAAAACCATCACCTATTCTTGCCCAGATTAAAAATAAAAAAACATATAGAATGGTTCTTTGCAACATGAAGTTAATGTACTTCTCAATGACAGTATCACAGCTGTATTTTCTTAGCCACATGAAAAAGCCCAAATCTGTGTTTCCTTAAATAATTAAAATTGTACTTGAGAATAGATGTCTGGAGACTTGAGTGCCCGTTTCCTCAGACTGTTACTCTGCTATTTACCATGAACATGGATTGAATTGGGAACCCATATTCTGATACTAAATAGTCACATCAATGTTTGTCTCACACTCACCAGTCGTATTTACCAGATATAGCATTTCATTGTTAAGGCCACTTTACACGCAACGACATCGCTAGCGAGATGTCGTTGGGGGTCACTGAATTCGTGACGCACATCAGGCCTCGTTAGCGACGTTGTTGCGTGTGAAACGTACGAACGACCACTAACGATCAAAAATATTCACAATATCGTTGATCGTTGACATGTTGTTCTAATCTCAAATATCGTTGCTGCTGCAGGTACGATGTTGTTCATCGTTCCTGAGGCAGCACACATCGCTATGTGTGACACCACAGGAACGAGGAACAACATCGTACCTGAGGCGAGGCCACCGCCAATGAGGAAGGAAGGAGGTGGGCTGCATATTCCGGCCGCTCATCTCCGCCCCTCCGCTTCTATTGGGCGGCCGCTTAGTGATGCCGCTGTGACGCCGAACAAACCTCCCCCTTAGAAAGGAGGCGGTTTGCTGGCTACAGCGACGTCGCTAGGAAGGTAAGTATGTGTGACGGGTGTTAGCGATGTTGTGCGCCATGGGCAGCGATTTGCCCGTGATGCACAACCGACGGAGGCGGGTGCTTTCACCAGCGACATCGCTAGCGATGTCGCTGTGTGTAAAGTGGCCTTTACTCATTGTGAATATACTTTCATATTTCATGAAACACTTCACAATACCTATTAGTATTGGTGATGTTGAACCAAACCATAGATCATTTTTCATAGATGATGCTTGTGACAGAAGCCTAATTTTTAACATCTCTTGTTTGCATGATGTAGAAATGTGGATTTATAACTTTAACATTTAGGGGCAGATTTACTAAGCCAATGTAATTGTTAGCGCAAGCGAGTCTTAAAGGGAGTGCTGTCCCGGGCACATGAAGAAGCAGGCCCGGGACAGCTCTTTCTCCAACATGGCTTCTCCATCCTCTGTGTTGATAAAAGACAGGGCGACAGAAGCAGCTGCAGAAAAACTGTTACGGTTTGCCAGTAGCCCTGTGGAATCAAAGGTGGATGGTGGGACTCCTGCATAGTAGCCAGTAATTGTGGTGGAGTTGGCTGATGGCGTTGGAGCACAGGGAGACAGTACATAGAAGATGGACCTGCTTCTTCACCGGCAAATGCAGAAAGCTAGAAACAGATCAGCCTGAAGATATCAGTCTTGAGGAGCCATATGAGATTAGAGATCATATAGTGTAACTTACAATACAGGAGTTTTTTTTCAGAGGTTAAATCTTGTGAGTCCACATTGGAAACTGTGACAAATCATGTGGTGGGACTCAGAGAAGATGTTTCCCTTATCACACAGGATGTGCAGGAAATAAACAATAAAGTCACAGAGCTGGAAGAGAAAGACAGTACAAAAAGATTTTAAGATAGGTCTATAACAGACCTTATACAGCTCTTCCTAATAAAGCTGATGATTTAGAGAACAGACTCTGGCAAAACCACCGGTGCTTGGTGGAGGTACCTGAGATGGTGAAGGTTGGCAACCCCATTGGTTTTTGTATCGTGGCTGAATAAAAAAATTGTTAAAAATTATCTCTTGCCTTTGACAGAGCACACAGAGTCCCTACAAGATCTTCCCCGCCTGGCGCTACTCCAAGACCTATACTAATCAAACTAATGCCCTTCAAAGACGGGGACCTTATTCTGAGTAAAGCTAGAGAACAATCTACACTAACTATTGATGGAGAGAAAGTATAGATTTAAACTGATTTCTCATCCGAACTCTAAAAGAAAGGGTCACAATTCTGGGACATAAAACGGAGGCTACGTGATAAACAGATTCCTTACTCTATGATTTATCTGGCCCGGCTCAGTGTAGTCACCATGGGTGGAGTTGATATGTTTTAATCTCCCTCAGAAGTAGTGATGAGGAGACTTGTAGATACCGTGGATCAGAGGGTCCATCTCGATTTAAAGAAAAATAAAAAAAATCCAGTTTGGGCCCATAATTGATCTCAAATATCTGGCCGGACGCCAGTAAGTCTATGGGGGACCAGAATCTGGTGCTTTAAAATGGTGGTCAGCTGGGGGCTGATATTATCAGGCTGGGGAGACCCATGCTTATTAAGCCCCCCAGCCTAAAAATAGCAGCCTGCAGCTGCCCAGGATTGTCACAACCATTAGAGGGGTAATCAGGATGAGCTGGGTAAAGTTCCAGGATTGTTGCATCTAATGGATGTGACAATCCTAGGCACCTGCAGGCTGCTATTTTTAGGTTAGGGGGCCCAATAAGCATGGGTCTCTCCAGCCGAAGAATACCAGTCACCAGCTGTCGGGCTTTATCATGGCTAGGTATCAAAGATTGGGGGACCGCACACCGTTTTTAAAATGAAATGTATATAGTTTTTTTTTTCAAAAAAAGCTGTATGCAGTTCCTCTTATTTTGATAGACAGCCAAGATTAGCATGCGGCTGGGGGCTGCAGCCTGTAGCTGTATACTTTATCTGTGCTGGTTATCATAATATGAAGGGACCATACATCAATTTTTTTATTATTTATTTTTACACCAATATAAATCTGAAAACAAGGAGGACAAGGAGTTTTAAAGGTGCAAAAGTTAAAAGGTAATTTTTATTGAGACAAATATATTAAAAAATAGAATTTTGCATTTTCCATATGACACAGTAATAATACAATATTGACAGAATATATAGTCAGTACAGAAGGATGGTACAGTGGGTACACAGACAAGAATGAACCTAATGAGCGCCCTAAATCAGGTGACCCAAAAATAAAGGCCGAGAAAACGGCTAACAATGAAGGTCAGAAGTAAAGTCCTGGGCGCCCGGTACACAAAGCCTGCAGATGGTAAGCGAAAGAGAAGCAAGCAATGATGACCAGGTGTACGTCCAATATCTAAGCCTAAGCTGATCGCTGGGTAAACGGCTAGCAGACAATCAGCGGTAATGCCTGGGACGCCGGTACATAAAGCAATGATGACCGGATATACGTCCAATACCGAAGCCTGAGCTGATCGCCAAGTGAACGGCTAGCAAACAATCAGCGGTAATGCCTGGGACGCCGGTACACAAAGCAATGATGACCGGGTGTACGTCCAATACCTAAGCCTGAGCTGATCACCAAGTAAACGGTTAGCAAACAATCAGCGGTAATACCTGGGACGCCGGTACACAATGCCTGCAGGAAGAAGTGCTCCGCGTGGAGGACCCGACGTACGTTTCGCAATGGATTATGGTCGCTTATTCATGGGTAAGTTTGAATGTGTTTTGCAGGACCTTTTTGTGTCTACGGTAATGGTCACATGACCGCAACCATATCCAATGGGAATGGACAACTACGGCGCATGTGCGGGCGTGTCATCACATCATATACACCCCGGACGGCGTCAGAGACCACGTGTGCCCCCAAGAACCCACAGGTGACCATGGGAACTGTGACGCACACAGGAATCATGAAGATGCCGCAGGGGGGCAGGAGGGGGTGACACAACCCGGACATGCGCACTTCCAAAACCACCAAATATACCAGAAAACCATAAAGGATAACATATATCATATATATATAAATTGAAAAAGATTTCATAAATATACATTTTAGATTAAATACATAATGTCCTATAATGGCCAAAGAAGATATTTGTGAAGATCCAAGAATATGGTTTCTGTAGATGTTCAAGGATGGTCCCAATATAGTTGTATAGTGTGGACGTTCACATTTGGTTGGATGGATATCCAAAGACAGGTCCATAAGAGATTGTAGGATAGACCAAATAATTTATAAAAAATGTCCATCAACAGTTTTTTTGGATACTGCAAAGCACAAGCAAACAAAAATACATTGTCAGCAAAGTGAAAAGTTAAAAAGACATTATAAAATAATAAAAAATATATAAAACACAACAGAGCACCCTGAATCGCATGATGATGATGCAGCAATTTATAGGAAGCAAGAAAAGCTCAAATTTTCATTAAGTCCCCTAGGACTCAAAGTATCAAGTGCCACTATCCATTTTACCTCCCTTTGTGCCAATGTTTTCTTCATGTTGCCACCTCTGATGCCCCCATGTATCAGATCGATCCCAAGAAATCTAAGGGATCGGGCGTCACAGTCATGGAATAGCCGAAAATGTCGGGGTAAGGTTTTCAAAGAAGCCACATCCACCACCGTCCTTGCTGCGCAAATGTCTCTCACATGCTCACGAATCCTCACTCGAAGTTCCCTTGAAGTGAGGCCGATATAGATTTTTGAACATCCACATGTGGCATAATAAATGACATAGGAACTGCCACATGAGATGTATTCATTGATGTGAAAAGTCCGCGTTCCATCGCTAGATTTAAATGTAGAGCACCGAGAGACATTCGCGCACGCAAGGCATTGGCCACAAGGATATGACCCCTTAATTGGACGGCTATATCCAAATAAACCACCAATCTTGGGGGCATAATGACTCTGAACGAGCAAATCCCTAAGATTCTTGGATCGTCTGGGGGTCATCAATGGGCGTTCAGAGAGGCAAGAGGACAATCCCATTTCAGACTTAAGAATAGGCCAATGCTTAGTCATTATTTTGCGCATAGTATCCCACTCAGAATTAAAAGTAGAGATATAGCGGACTGGTCCGCCTCTTGCATTGGCTATTCTACTAGTAGATTTTTGTAGTAATTGGCCTCGAGGAGTGGCCTTAGCTCTATTGTAGCCTTTCTTAATTGAACGATGGCTATAACCCCTCTGGAGGAACCTATCACGTAAATCACCGGCCTGTCCCTCAAATTTCTCCTCTGTGGAGCAGATCCGTTTTACCCTGAGAAATTGACCGACCGGGATGGCTTGGATGGTAGAGATGTTATGAGCAGAAGAGGCATGTAGTAAAGAGTTTCTTTTCGGTAGACATCAGTTTGGAGGCGGCGCGATGAATCCACCTCCAAACTGATGTCCAGGAAGTCGATCCTCTGTTTACTGATTTTATATGACAATTTTATATTTTTTGTATTGTTGTTAAGAGAATCCATGAACGATCTGAGCTCCTCCGCCGAGCCCTGCCAGAAAAAAAGCAAATCATCTATATAGCGGAGCCACATGTGCACATGGTGCGCAGCCTCAGCGCCCCCACACGCAAATATCTCCCTTTCCCAATACCCCAGGAAGAGATTTGCGTATGAAGGCGCACAGGCCGCGCCCATGGCTGTGCCCCGCCTCTGTAAATAATAAGAATCTTTGAAAGTAAAAAAATTGTGTGTCAGGACAAAGTGGAGGAGCTCTAAGATCAATTCACATAAATCGCCATCCCGGTCACTGCCTCTCAGGTAAAACCGGACCACCTCTAAACCTGCATCATGACTGATGCAGGTGTAGAGGGACTCCACATCGGCTGTGACGATAATCATATCGTCATCCACAAGGACCCCGTCAACCCTATTTAGGACATCCGTCGTGTCACGGACAAATGATGGTAATGTCTCTACTAATGGTTTCAAATAAAAATCTATACATTTACATATAGGTTCACATAAACCATCATTGCCGGACACGATCGGACGTCCAGGAGGGTCAAGGGGGTCCTTGTGGATTTTGGGTAGAAGGTACAGTGTGGGTATCTTGGGGGACAGGACGGTGAGACCCTCCATTACTTTTTTAGTAATTATCCCTTCCTCAAATGCCCTAATCAAAATCCTTTGTAACTGTGCTGAAAACAGCGACAGGGGGCTGTGGTCCAGTCTAGAATAGGTGTCCTTATTCCTTAACTGCCTAAATACCTCTTTTTCATATTTCTTATTTGGCCAAATGACAACATTCCCCCCCTTGTCTGCAGCTTTAATTACTACATTGTCTAAGTCCTTAAGTTCTTGCATTGCAATCCTCTGCTGTAATCATTTCGACGTCTGGTAGAGATGTTTTTAAACTCCTCTGTCACCAGACGTGTAAATATATCGATTGCTGGACAAAGGGACAAGGGGGGAAAACGAGTTGACCTTGGCAAAATGCAGCTAGGAAATGTACCTTGTTGGGCAGTCTCCTGCTCATTTAAGAGGTCCTCCAGAATGGCCACAGCTTCCCTTTAAGCCGCCGTTTCCAGTCCAGGCACGCAGTTGTTTCTATTATGCAACTTCCTCAGTAGCTAGGAAGAAATTGAAATTGTTAGCGGGAGAGAATGTGAGGCCACGGGAAAGAACCTCCAATTGGCTGCTGGAGAGGGGATGATCTGATAGATTAATCACCTGCATGGTATCTTTTTTCTGACTATACATCCCCTTGTTGGAATTCTCCTTGGGATTCTGAGTCTGTCGGTTCTTAATCCTTCCAGGTAGTGTTCTTAGTTCATAACCCCCTCCTGTAGTCGAAGATATATCATCCTGGGAATTATCTTCGGAGGTAAATGATCTTATAGATGTTGATCTAGATCTAGACCTAGCATAATTCCTAGGTCCCCTACCAACTCTATTTTGGGATGTTCTCCATCTATAAACCTGGTTATTAGTAAGATCATTTAAATCTCTCCGAAATTTCTTAAGTTTCATATTTCTAATGTCTCTTTCCCATTTAGAAACCTCCTTTTCCATGTCCTCATCAAACTTACTTATGGCATCATCAGATAAGCTACTGTTGATCGCCTCTTGCAATATTTCCAATTCTTTTTCCAGATCAACTAAATTGGATCCATTCAAGCCAATCAGCAGATTGATGAAGCCCAAAGAGCATGTAGTAGCTAACTCTTCCCAACTTTTCTTAAAGCCCTCATCTTCCACAGGGAAGGAAGGTGACACATGAACTCTGAGTCCCCTAGGGACCAAACCTTTCTGGGAATACTTTTCTAGAAAGGCACGATTCCACCATAATTTAGTTCTCTTGTGGAGGAGAGATTTGTATTTAGTTATTTTATCATCCAAAATTGCCGCATCATCATCACATACGGACCCACCATCCTCTTTAAATGTGTCATGGAATTGGCGAAGCCACGTCTGGTCACGTGACCTAAAGTTCACTTTGGCCATAGAGAAAGCTGTGAATAACACAGAACAAATTAGTATTAGACAAAAAAACCTACGGCACATTACATAGCAAAATAGGGTCAACAACAATACAGTAAAAGGTGCTGAACCCATACCACTCCAGTAATCATGAAAACAAGGAGGACAAGGAGTTTTAAAGGTGCAAAAGTTAAAAGGTAATTTTTATTGAGACAAATATATTAAAAAATAGAATTTTGCATTTTCCATATGACACAGTAATAATACAATATTGACAGAATATATAGTCAGTACAGAAGGATGTGAATTGCAGCCTTAAGACTAGAAAAAACCAAGGAGAAAAATTGTATGAAAAATACCCTGAATATAAATAAATAAATTGCAAGTGCTTAATAACAGGGTACTTAGTGTATACATTTTTGCAAAAAGGTAAAAAGCTGTCTCACCTCGTCACGGTGTACCCATCTGAGACAGTCCCTAACCTACTGAAGTTAAAAACATTATCAATACCTGACTTGTGTCATGTCAAACTCCAATATGAATGGTGGCAAGTGGTCAGCTGTGTCCCAGATAAAATACACAGCAAAGTGAGACGCAATCAGCTGTTCAGTCTCAGTACTAGGAGGGCTGCACCCCCAACTTGCAACCAAGCAAGAAAACATACAAAAAACACAAAAACCTGAGCTGAAACAATGTTCAGTAAACATGCAACATTAAGCATGTGAATTGCAGCCTTAAGACTAGAAAAAACCAAGGAGAAAAATTGTATGAAAAATACCCTGAATATAAATAAATAAATTGCAAGTGCTTAATAACAGGGTACTTAGTGTATACATTTTTGCAAAAAGGTAAAAAGCTGTCTCACCTCGTCACGGTGTACCCATCTGAGACAGTCCCTAACCTACTGAAGTTAAAAACATTATCAATACCTGACTTGTGTCATGTCAAACTCCAATATGAATGGTGGCAAGTGGTCAGCTGTGTCCCAGATAAAATACACAGCAAAGTGAGACGCAATCAGCTGTTCAGTCTCAGTACTAGGAGGGCTGCACCCCCAACTTGCAACCAAGCAAGAAAACATACAAAAAACACAAAAACCTGAGCTGAAACAATGTTCAGTAAACATGCAACATTAAGCATGTGAATTGCAGCCTTAAGACTAGAAAAAACCAAGGAGAAAAATTGTATGAAAAATACCCTGAATATAAATAAATAAATTGCAAGTGCTTAATAACAGGGTACTTAGTGTATACATTTTTGCAAAAAGGTAAAAAGCTGTCTCACCTCGTCACGGTGTACCCATCTGAGACAGTCCCTAACCTACTGAAGTTAAAAACATTATCAATACCTGACTTGTGTCATGTCAAACTCCAATATGAATGGTGGCAAGTGGTCAGCTGTGTCCCAGATAAAATACACAGCAAAGTGAGACGCAATCAGCTGTTCAGTCTCAGTACTAGGAGGGCTGCACCCCCAACTTGCAACCAAGCAAGAAAACATACAAAAAACACAAAAACCTGAGCTGAAACAATGTTCAGTAAACATGCAACATTAAGCATGTGAATTGCAGCCTTTATTTATATTCAGGGTATTTTTCATACAATTTTTCTCCTTGGTTTTTTCTAGTCTTAAGGCTGCAATTCACATGCTTAATGTTGCATGTTTACTGAACATTGTTTCAGCTCAGGTTTTTGTGTTTTTTGTATGTTTTCTTGCTTGGTTGCAAGTTGGGGGTGCAGCCCTCCTAGTACTGAGACTGAACAGCTGATTGCGTCTCACTTTGCTGTGTATTTTATCTGGGACACAGCTGACCACTTGCCACCATTCATATTGGAGTTTGACATGACACAAGTCAGGTATTGATAATGTTTTTAACTTCAGTAGGTTAGGGACTGTCTCAGATGGGTACACCGTGACGAGGTGAGACAGCTTTTTACCTTTTTGCAAAAATGTATACACTAAGTACCCTGTTATTAAGCACTTGCAATTTATTTATTTATATTCAGGGTATTTTTCATACAATTTTTCTCCTTGGTTTTTTCTAGTCTTAAGGCTGCAATTCACATGCTTAATGTTGCATGTTTACTGAACATTGTTTCAGCTCAGGTTTTTGTGTTTTTTGTACGTTTTCTTGCTTGGTTGCAAGTTGGGGGTGCAGCCCTCCTAGTACTGAGACTGAACAGCTGATTGCGTCTCACTTTGCTGTGTATTTTATCTGGGACACAGCTGACCACTTGCCACCATTCATATTGGAGTTTGACATGACACAAGTCAGGTATTGATAATGTTTTTAACTTCAGTAGGTTAGGGACTGTCTCAGATGGGTACACCGTGACGAGGTGAGACAGCTTTTTACCTTTTTGCAAAAATGTATACACTAAGTACCCTGTTATTAAGCACTTGCAATTTATTTATTTATATTCAGGGTATTTTTCATACAATTTTTCTCCTTGGTTTTTTCTAGTCTTAAGGCTGCAATTCACATGCTTAATGTTGCATGTTTACTGAACATTGTTTCAGCTCAGGTTTTTGTGTTTTTTGTATGTTTTCTTGCTTGGTTGCAAGTTGGGGGTGCAGCCCTCCTAGTACTGAGACTGAACAGCTGATTGCGTCTCACTTTGCTGTGTATTTTATCTGGGACACAGCTGACCACTTGCCACCATTCATATTGGAGTTTGACATGACACAAGTCAGGTATTGATAATGTTTTTAACTTCAGTAGGTTAGGGACTGTCTCAGATGGGTACACCGTGACGAGGTGAGACAGCTTTTTACCTTTTTGCAAAAATGTATACACTAAGTACCCTGTTATTAAGCACTTGCAATTTATTTATTTATATTCAGGGTATTTTTCATACAATTTTTCTCCTTGGTTTTTTCTAGTCTTAAGGCTGCAATTCACATGCTTAATGTTGCATGTTTACTGAACATTGTTTCAGCTCAGGTTTTTGTGTTTTTTGTATGTTTTCTTGCTTGGTTGCAAGTTGGGGGTGCAGCCCTCCTAGTACTGAGACTGAACAGCTGATTGCGTCTCACTTTGCTGTGTATTTTATCTGGGACACAGCTGACCACTTGCCACCATTCATATTGGAGTTTGACATGACACAAGTCAGGTATTGATAATGTTTTTAACTTCAGTAGGTTAGGGACTGTCTCAGATGGGTACACCGTGACGAGGTGAGACAGCTTTTTACCTCTTTGCAAAAATGTATACACTAAGTACCCTGTTATTAAGCACTTGCAATTTATTTATTTATATTCAGGGTATTTTTCATACAATTTTTCTCCTTGGTTTTTTCTAGTCTTAAGGCTGCAATTCACATGCTTAATGTTGCATGTTTACTGAACATTGTTTCAGCTCAGGTTTTTGTGTTTTTTGTATGTTTTCTTGCTTGGTTGCAAGTTGGGGGTGCAGCCCTCCTAGTACTGAGACTGAACAGCTGATTGCGTCTCACTTTGCTGTGTATTTTATCTGGGACACAGCTGACCACTTGCCACCATTCATATTGGAGTTTGACATGACACAAGTCAGGTATTGATAATGTTTTTAACTTCAGTAGGTTAGGGACTGTCTCAGATGGGTACACCGTGACGAGGTGAGACAGCTTTTTACCTTTTTGCAAAAATGTATACACTAAGTACCCTGTTATTAAGCACTTGCAATTTATTTATTTATATTCAGGGTATTTTTCATACAATTTTTCTCCTTGGTTTTTTCTAGTCTTAAGGCTGCAATTCACATGCTTAATGTTGCATGTTTACTGAACATTGTTTCAGCTCAGGTTTTTGTGTTTTTTGTATGTTTTCTTGCTTGGTTGCAAGTTGGGGGTGCAGCCCTCCTAGTACTGAGACTGAACAGCTGATTGCGTCTCACTTTGCTGTGTATTTTATCTGGGACACAGCTGACCACTTGCCACCATTCATATTGGAGTTTGACATGACACAAGTCAGGTATTGATAATGTTTTTAACTTCAGTAGGTTAGGGACTGTCTCAGATGGGTACACCGTGACGAGGTGAGACAGCTTTTTACCTTTTTGCAAAAATGTATACACTAAGTACCCTGTTATTAAGCACTTGCAATTTATTTATTTATATTCAGGGTATTTTTCATACAATTTTTCTCCTTGTTTTTTTCTAGTCTTAAGGCTGCAATTCACATGCTTAATGTTGCATGTTTACTGAACATTGTTTCAGCTCAGGTTTTTGTGTTTTTTGTATGTTTTCTTGCTTGGTTGCAAGTTGGGGGTGCAGCCCTCCTAGTACTGAGACTGAACAGCTGATTGCGTCTCACTTTGCTGTGTATTTTATCTGGGACACAGCTGACCACTTGCCACCATTCATATTGGAGTTTGACATGACACAAGTCAGGTATTGATAATGTTTTTAACTTCAGTAGGTTAGGGACTGTCTCAGATGGGTACACCGTGACGAGGTGAGACAGCTTTTTACCTTTTTGCAAAAATGTATACACTAAGTACCCTGTTATTAAGCACTTGCAATTTATTTATTTATATTCAGGGTATTTTTCATACAATTTTTCTCCTTGGTTTTTTCTAGTCTTAAGGCTGCAATTCACATGCTTAATGTTGCATGTTTACTGAACATTGTTTCAGCTCAGGTTTTTGTGTTTTTTGTATGTTTTCTTGCTTGGTTGCAAGTTGGGGGTGCAGCCCTCCTAGTACTGAGACTGAACAGCTGATTGCGTCTCACTTTGCTGTGTATTTTATCTGGGACACAGCTGACCACTTGCCACCATTCATATTGGAGTTTGACATGACACAAGTCAGGTATTGATAATGTTTTTAACTTCAGTAGGTTAGGGACTGTCTCAGATGGGTACACCGTGACGAGGTGAGACAGCTTTTTACCTTTTTGCAAAAATGTATACACTAAGTACCCTGTTATTAAGCACTTGCAATTTATTTATTTATATTCAGGGTATTTTTCATACAATTTTTCTCCTTGGTTTTTTCTAGTCTTAAGGCTGCAATTCACATGCTTAATGTTGCATGTTTACTGAACATTGTTTCAGCTCAGGTTTTTGTGTTTTTTGTATGTTTTCTTGCTTGGTTGCAAGTTGGGGGTGCAGCCCTCCTAGTACTGAGACTGAACAGCTGATTGCGTCTCACTTTGCTGTGTATTTTATCTGGGACACAGCTGACCACTTGCCACCATTCATATTGGAGTTTGACATGACACAAGTCAGGTATTGATAATGTTTTTAACTTCAGTAGGTTAGGGACTGTCTCAGATGGGTACACCGTGACGAGGTGAGACAGCTTTTTACCTTTTTGCAAAAATGTATACACTAAGTACCCTGTTATTAAGCACTTGCAATTTATTTATTTATATTCAGGGTATTTTTCATACAATTTTTCTCCTTGGTTTTTTCTAGTACAGAAGGATGGTACAGTGGGTACACAGACAAGAATGAACCTAATGAGCGCCCTAAATCAGGTGACCCAAAAATAAAGGCCGAGAAAACGGCTAACAATGAAGGTCAGAAGTAAAGTCCTGGGCGCCCGGTATTTTGTCTAATACCAATATAAACCTGTAGACAGGGTCTGTGATTGCAAGCAGTCAGACACGCTGTCACACAGGCTGGTGGCGCGTCTGACTGCAACCAATCACAGACACTAGGTCACCAGGACTCCCTTATAACTCCAGGCCTGGTGTTTGGGTACTTTTGAACCCGCACAGATCCAGACTTACAGTCCAGGTCTGCCCATCACTACTCAGAAACCTTAGCATGTTTGGATTCTAATGAATAGTCTCATGAGAAAGGAGCTGAATGAAGGGACTTCCCATGTGATATCTAGTGAAAGGACTTTTTCTTAGGCACTCAATTGAAGGACTTTTTCCTGTTTAATTGTTTTATCTATGAACATAGATGTGGAGTAATTACAATCTTTCAACCCTTTCTCCCACCTTTTTCCTCTTCCTTTCCTTCTCTTTTATCTCCTCTTTCTTCTTTACTCTCGTTCTCTTTTTCTCTCTATTTTCTCCTTTGTTTCCTTCTTTTCTGAATCCTGACTGGCTAACAGCTATCTTTTTTTATGCTCTGCTGATCATGAGTAGGAGGATGCTATTTTTAGGGTAATGTTCATGAAAATGTATATTTTTGGATACCTTCTTGGGGTGCGCTCATGGTGTTGACTGGCCTTATGTTTCCTAATGTAAGAGGAATTTCTCAATGTTCTTGTTTGTATAATTTTGAGTGGGGTGGGAGGGAATTTTCCAGAGAAATGCTGTCTACTGTTTGCTGTGGTTTGTCTGAATGACGGACGGGTAGAGAGGATATGATATATGCTTCAAAGAGTTATTCCCTGACTTGATAATGCACTACACCTGTTATGGCAACCATAATTAATATCGTAGCATGGAATTTTAGAGGGCTGGGGACTCCAGTAAAGGGGTGTTCTGTGTTTTCAAGGCTCCATCAATTTCAGGCAGGGATTATATGTCACTCTGAATCACATATGATGGGAGATCGAACTAAATTTTTAAAAAAAAGCCTTAGTGAGCATGGAGTATCAATCAGTCTTTAACACTAATGTAACTAGAGTTTGATGGGCTCCGGTGCATAGTTCGGACCTGGGATCCCTCCACGTACACCGATACTTGGGGTACGGGATAATGACACTGACACTCGGGGTACAGGATAATGACGCTGACACTTGGCTCTTACCTTCAGCACCCAGCTTGCCTATGTTCTGATATCCATCTTGTCCTCGGCACTCAGCTTCCTCATGCTCTGCTATACATCTTTCCCTCAGCACCCAGCTTTCCTATATCAGAGCAGGGAAAAGCTGAGTGCTGAGAGAAGATGTATAGCAGAGTATGGGAAAGCTGGGTGCTGAGGGAAAGAGCCTTTTTCCCTCAGCACAAAACGTTCCCATGCCATGCTTATATCTTTGTCCCCCCTCATATATAATTCTCCAAAGACTATAATGGCCCCCACATAGCCTTCCATATAGTATAGCGGGTCCAATATAACCCTTCATATATTAGAATGCACCTCCATAGTCCTCCATGTAATAATGCACTTTCCATAGTTCTCCATGTATTATAATTTACCCCATAATACTCCATATATTATACTGCACTACATAATCCTCCATGTTTTATAATGCACACCCATAGTCCATGCATAAGGTAGCCTCCATTGTCCTATATGTATTATAATGCAGCCCCATAAACCTTCATATTGTATTATGCAGCCCCATACTCCTCCATGTATAATGCACGCCTATATTCCATTTATAAGGTGTCCTTCATATTGTATTATGCAGCCTACTACTCCTCCATGTATAATGCACCCCTATAATTCTTGTATAAGGTGTCCTTCATGTTGTATAATGCACCCCCATAGATCTCCATGTATAATACAGCCCCATAGACCTCCATGTATAATGCGGCCCCCCAGGCCTCCATGTATAATGCAGCCCCCTAGACCTCCATGTATAATGCAGCACCCCAGGCTTCCATGTATAATGCATCACCCCCAGGCCTCCATGTATAATGCAGCCAGCCCACCAGGCCTCTATGTATAATGTAGCACCCTCAGGCCTCCATGTATAATGCAGCACCCCAGGCCTCCATGTATAATGCAGCCAGCCCATCAGGCTTCCATGTATAATGCAGCACCCCAGGCCTCCATATATAATACAGCCCCCTGGCCTCCATGTATAATACAGCCCCCCAGGTCTCCATGTATAATACAGCCAGCCCACCAGGCCTCCATGTATAATGCAGCCAGACCACCAGGCCTCTATGTATAATGCAGCCCCCCCAGGTCTCTGGCCACTCACTGATTTATATAAAAAAAAATTAATAAAAAATAACAAGTACTCACCTCTCTCGTTACCCTGCTGCTCTGGTCAGCGTCCTCCCATCCTGCACTCTGCATGCCTCAGCACAGCAGTTGCACAGGAGTGACGTCACCACCCAGGCACAGGGGGAGAATGATGGAGCGGCGCAGGTTGCTTGATGCTTTATCATTGCTGTGTGCGATGACAGGGGGCCCGATGCTGCCACTGGTGCCGGTGTCATATAGCAGTGCGTGGTATGCGACAGAACAGCGCAGCTCCTCTCTCACAAGAAAGAGCTGGCTGCTGATCTGCAGGGCGGACGCGGGCCCCTAACCTGCTAGGTCCAGTCGCAATGGCGACCTCTGTGACCGCCGTAATAACGCCCCAGATATACTATATTTCCTACTAACGCCCTTTTGTCTGTTGGGTCCACACCTCCTAATTCATATGATTTGGACTCCAGCCTTTAGTAGCACGGTAGTACTTATTTGGTTGTCTTTTTTTCCATTATCTGACAGATCTCGACACGGAATCTGTCCTCTACCAGCGGCTACTTCCATTTACTTTTTTGCAATATAATAAAAAGTATAATTACTTTTCACAGTGCTTGTGGCATTTATTTATTTAATGTTTGAAAATAACTGGTAGCCACACATAATATTGATACTTTGGGCACAATTAGGCCATTTTCACATAGGGGTGTACTCACTTTTGTTGCCAGTGGTTTAGACACTATTGGCTGTGTGTTGACTTGCAGTGCACATTAAATTTACACTGCTATACAAGCTGTACACAGACTACTTTACATTATATCAAAGTGTCCTATCTTCAGTGTTATCCCATGAAAAGATATAACACAATATTTGCAAAAATGTGAGGGGTGTACTCACTTTTGTCACATAAAGTATTATAGCCAGGAGGACTGACTGCAGGAGAAAAGCCAAAAGGGACCTCAGTGCTCTGCCCCCTGATTGGACTCCAATGGTCTGATTGCTATGGCATCTCCTTGCTATATGTACCAATGTTCTGTGATGGAAATATGACAGAAAGTTGATAGGAACACTGAGAAAAAAATACTTAGATTTGTTTTGAACATAAAACCACAATTTTTGGCCCATTACAGACACTTCCAGGCCTTCTTTATACACGTACAATTGACAACAGAAGTAATTTTACCTCAGATATCTCTACAGCTATTCTAAGTAAATGTACATAATATATGAAGAGATACAGGAGCGTCTGCCCACACATTATCTGAGCAGCTCCATGTTATATACAGTGTTATATGAAATCTATGGTAAAATGTACTATAGCGCAATTACTGCACACTGTCCCTTTAAATCTGCAGATGCCTCTGTCACCATGGTAACTGCATTGATAAGCAGCCAATAGCACTGCTCAGTTTGAATGAGCAAAAAAAAAAAAAAAAATTGTTTATCCTCAGTTTGTTACACCTCATCAGAGAGTGAAGACAGACACCAGCGATCAGCGAGCGATATCAGGTATAAGACATAATATAAGATACCGGGCGGCGACACATCCATCACCGGCACTCACACCAGATACCGGGCGGCGATACATCCATTACTAGCACTCACACCAGATATCGGGCGGCGATACATCCATCACCCGCACTCACACCAGATACCGGGCAACGATACATCCATCACCCGCACTCACACCAGATACCGGGCGGCGATACATCCATCACCTGCACTCACACCAGATACCGGGCGGCGATACATCCATCACCCGCACTCACACGAGATACCGGGCGGCGATACATCCATCACCCACACTCACACGAGATACCGGGCGGCGATACATCCATCACATGCACTCACACCAGGTACCGGACGGCGATACATCCATCACCGGCACTCACACCAGATACCGGGCGGCAATACATCCATCACCTGCACTCACACCAGATACCGGGCGGCGATACATCCATCACCCGCATTCACACCAGATAGCAGGCAGCGATACATCCATCACCGGCACTCACACCAGATACCGGGCGGCGATACATCCATCACCGGCACTCACACCAGATACCGGGCGGCGATACATCCATCACCTGCACTCACACCAGATACCCGGTGTCGATACATACATCACCCGCACTCACACCAGGGGGATCGGCCATCACTTGTCCCATCAGGCAGCCCCTTTAGTGAAATTGATCACATATGTAACAGGAAATATCTTTCCATCTCCCAATCTCGCCCGTCCACAACAGCCCCTGAATATAGAGACAATGTTCTTCAGTATTTTTCAGGAACTGTCACCCAAGTCATAGAAATATGGATCCGGTCACTACAATCTCTGCTCCTTATTTATAGGATTTTGATACATTTCAGCAAAACGAAGATTTCAGAAGACGCCATGAATTGGACTGGATCTCGTGCCAGCGTTGGACCAGGTAGTATCATCAGTCTGTGAGGGCCGACTGTTTCCTAGATTTAGGATTTCCACTTTAAAGGGGTTATCCTTTCATTGTTAGACTTTGGACCTTTGAATTTGTCATCAGAAATAACCTATTATTTAAATTAGGTTTTTTGTGTTCAATCTATTTTTTAATAATATTTGTCATTGGTTTTTTTATCCATATCACAATCTTTAATGGAAACAGCACTTAAAAATCTTGCATTTCTCACTGTGGCTTTTTTCTTAAGGGGGGCTTTAGTCTCTAATCAGATCCTAATATCTGGTTGTTTCCTTTAGTTTACATTACACCGGAGGAAAAACTAAGAAGGTTGTCCTATTGTATGATGCTACTACCATCACCAATCTTCAAGAAGGAGGTCAGTGAGAAAACTAAAGGCAACATTGTTGTTTCTTTTTTTATAAGGTGGTTGTGTATTTGGATGTTCCTATTAATCCTTGTAACGTAATCTCTTGTCTTCCTAGCGCCTGATGCCAACCAGCCCCGAGGCCCAGAAAATGTATAGAGTTCGGCGAAAAGAACAGCCTAAGCCATCCAGGATAATTGATGTCAGAGAAAAAAGGAAGAGGAGAGAAGAATATGAAAAAAGAAAAATTTGGAGAGAATTATGCAGCTACCTGGATGAAGAAGAAGAAGAAGATCTCATGCCAAAAAAGTCGGTAAAGAAGATAAAACTGGACATCAAGATCCCTGCACAGAGGACACAACAAAGAAGGATCCAGCAGGAAAACAACCGCCAATACGTCAACTGGTTCTTGAGAGGAAGGAGGAACATCATATGGACCATCCTGCTGGGGCCTGAACACTGAAACACCAGAGATGGCGGTGGTAAGTATAATAATAAGAACAATAATATGAGTGATAAGAAAGTAGTAAAAATATGAAAGAAAATAACAGCAGTAATAGGTAGAACTGCAGTTTGATCCAGGGTTCTAGGACTGATTGCCTTTTCCCGGGGTCGAGAAGGAATTTTTCCCCTGTGACACAAATTGGCTGAATGTGTCACAGGGGTTTTTGCCTTCTTCTGGTTCAAAATTGTAGATTAGTGTAGTACAAATAGTTATAGAATAGTTAGAATTATGCTATAATAAGATAGCAGGATAATAATAGTAATAAAATCGTTATATCTATTAAAATAAAACACTAACTAAAAAAAAAATATAAAAGTTAGAATAATACTGTAATGAGAGAGCAGGATAAGAATAGTATAACACCTAAAATATATAAACATTATAGTACTAGTTTAATTAGCAATTCAATATTAATTACTTAGATAGAAATAGCATCATTAGCTTTGATCCAGGGTTCTAGGACTGATCGCCTTTTCCCGGGGTCGAGAAGGAATTTTTCCCCTGTGACACAAATTGGCTGAATGGGTCACAGGGGTTTTTGCCTTCTTCTGGATCAACATGGTAGGAATAGAGTAGTATTAATAGTTATAGAAAAGTTAGAATTATACTGTAATAAGATAGTAGGATAATAATAATAAAATAGTTATATCTTTTAAAATAAAACACTAAATTAGAAAAAATATAAAAGTTAGGATAATACTGTAATAAGAAAGCAGTATAAGAATAGTATAACAGCTAAAATCTATAAACACTATAGTCCTAGTTTAATTAGATCCTTAATATTAATTACTTAACTAGAAATAATATAAAAAAGCAAAAAAGAGGAATAAATATCATTACTTACAGCAAAGATGGAACTGCAGCTGTACATTACCTAGGCCAAAAACTACTACTCCATCAGGATACAGCTAATCCCCCACTAGGTGGAGGCATCACAGGTGCAGGAGGAGCAAATCACACACACGCTTCCAAAACATGGAGGGGGCGATTGCTGGATGGTAAAACTGCACACTGATGGCTTGCATAGAGCACTGTTCACACTAGCAGATGCACAGACACAAACCCGCAGCCTATTAGGCAACGTTCCTGTAACAAGGGTTGTAGGCTTCCATCTTATGGCCATAACACCAACTAAAAACCGCATTTTTTTGTACAGGATGCAGCCAAGCCCCTTTTTGTTAGGCCTTGCTGTTAGAGTTCCTGTCCCTATGTGATGCGCAGTTGGAGTACGGCTTGGCAGCCCACCTGATCTAATAGTATGGGCGTCGCCTAATAAGCTGCAAGTTTGTGACTGTGCGTCTGCTAGTGTGAACAGTGCTCTATGCAAACCATCAGTGTGCAGTTTTACCATCCAGCAATCTCCCCATCCATGTTTTGGAAGCGTGCGTGTGATTTGCTCCTCCTGCACCTGTGATGCCTCCACCTAGTTGGGGCTTTGCTGTATCCTGCTGTAGTAGTAGTTTTTGGCCTAGGTAATGTACAGCTGCAGTTCCATAATTAACTAGAAATAACATCATTAGTTTTGATCCAGGGTTCTAGGACTGATCGCCTTTTCCCGGGGTCAAGAAGGAATTTTTCCCCTGTGACACAAATTGGCTGAACGTGTCCTGGGTTTTTGCCTTCTTCTGGATCAAAAAGCATTAGGCATAATTTATTAGGATCTTTTTAATACAATTTGAACAAAGGTAAGAAAAATAATAAAAAAAATAAAGAAAATTATAATAACAAATGGACATTTAAAAAAGTAATAGTGTAGTAATAGTAAAAATGGTAGTAATAATATCAGATGTGACTTGGTCCCAGTTAGTAATTTAGTGATAAGTTAGTGTAGGGACCCATCTGAAGAGGTCGCCTTGACGTTGGCAGATGGGCTCACACAATTTGATCACATTGTGTGCTAAGAACCTCACATGCATTTTTAGAGAAAATATAGTATCTATATAGAGCTCCTGGCAGCTTAATCCCTCAGATGTACAGAGAAACAAATATACAGCTCACCCCAAGACGTCCGCACTCTTGGCGGTGTTGAAGCACGAGATCCCGCTGCTGTTCAGCGTCTGAGGCACAGGTGAACAAAGGAATGATCCAGCTTCACGTTTTGCATAAAAACAGCTTTAATGAAGAACTTTTTTAAAATACAAAAAAATATTTTTCTTGTAATAAAGATAAGCCACAAAAGTATACCAAGAAAAATATTCTTTGTATTTAAAGAAGTTCTTCATTAAAGCTGTGTTTTTATGCAAAGCGTGAAGCTGGATCATTCCTTTGTTCACCTTAACCCCTCATATGCCTAAGGGGTACTTCTCACATAGCGAGATCGCTAGCGAGATCGCTGCTGAGTCACAGGTTTTGTGATGTACCAGTGACTTCATCAGCAATCTCGCTGTGTGTGACACTAAGCAGCGACCTGGCCCCTGCTGTGAAATCGCTGATCGTTACACACTGTTCTGGTTTATTTTTTGCTCGTTGGTCTCCCGCTGTGCAGCACACATTGGCGTGTTTGACGGCGGGAGACCAACGAGCACCGACTCCCTGTAAGCAGCGTATGCTGGTAACCAGGGTAAATATCGGGTAACTAAGCAAAGTGATTTGCTTTGTTACCCGATATTTACCCTGGTTACCAGCGTACACGCTTACAGGCTGCCAGCGCTGGCTCCCTGCACACGTAGCCAGGGTACACATCGGGTTAATAAGCAAAGCGCTTTGCTTGGTTACCCGATATTTACCCTGGTTACGTGTGCAGGGAGCCAGCGCTAAGCGGTGTATGCTGGTAACCAGGATAAATATTGGGTAATTAAGCAAAGCGCTTTGCTTAGTTACCCGATATTTACCCTGGTTAATAGCGTACACCACTAAACGCTGGCTCCCTGCACACATAACCAGGGTAAATATCGGGTAACTAAGCAAAGTGCTTTGCTTAGTAACCCGATGTGTACTCTGGCTATGTGTGCAGGGAGCCAGCGCTAAGCGGTGTACGCTGGTAACCAGGGTAAATATCGGGTAACCAAGCAAAGTGCTTTGCTTAGTTACCCGATATTTACCCTGGTTACCAGCGTACACGCTTACAGGCTGCCAGCGCTGGCTCCCTGCACACGTAGCCAGGGTACACATCGGGTTACGAAGCAAAGCGCTTTGCTTGGTTACCCGATATTTACCCTGGTTACGTGTGCAGGGAGCCAGCGCTAAGCGGTGTACGCTGGTAACCAGGATAAATATCGGGTAACTAAGCAAAGCGCTATTTACCCTGGTTACCAACGACCCTGCGCTTGGTAACTAAGGTACACATCGGGTTGCTAAGCAAAGTGCTTTGCATGGTTACCCGATATTTACCCTGGTTCCCAGCGTACACCGCTTAGTGCTGGCTCCCTGTACAAGTAACCAGGGTAAATGTCAGGTAACTAAGCAAAGCGCTTTGCTTAGTAACCCAATGTGTACTCTGGCTACGTATGCATGGAGCCAGCAGTGTACACTGGTAACCAGGGTGAATATCGGGTAACCAAGCAAAGCGCTTTGCTTAGTAACCCGATGTGTACCTTGGTTACCAAGCGCAGAGTCGTTGGTGGCTGGTCGCTGGTGAGATCTGCCTGATTGACAGCTTACCAGCGACCATGTAGCAACGCACCAGCGATCCTGACCAGGTCAAATCATGGTCGGAATCGCTGGCACGTCGTTTAGTGAGACGGTACCCTAAGTCCGCATCTAGGTGGTTAGTCTGGAGAGGGCTATCTCTACACTCAATGGCTTCCCTGCGATGAGATTGCAGGTGCTAATGAATTGCTAACGCCCCCCCATGTCTACCAACTTACTCCTCCTATTTGACCCCGACAGAGACCTAATTGGATACCTGTCAGAGTTCTGCCCACTGCTCTGCTGCTGTTAGTTGAACCGCTGCTGCCTACCAGCTCTGACCCTGTTGCTACATACAATGCCATGGAGCCCATCACCTTAAGCTGGTGTCACACATAACGACGACGACAACGACGTCGCTGCAACGTCACCATATTCTGTGACGTTGCAGCGACCATAGATGATCGTTAGTAAGCTGTCAAACATGCTAAATAAAGCAGCGACGAAGCAGAGATCATAGCGACGTCGACGGTCGTTGTGTGGTTTCAGACATGTCTTTGCACGACGAGTCAGAGGTGTGGTTTTAACCCCTAGATAAGGTTTGCGTTATCTCTTTTCACGCCCCTCTGTTCCTATTGGTGATCGCTACAGCGCTTTGCGTTGTCTTTCTTCACGCCCCTCTGTTCCGATTGGTCATCACTACAGCGTCGCCTGATTGGGTGACCGTATCAAACAAAAGACGACGCAGTAGCGCTTCCATTCACTCTACCTGAGCTTTTTCAGAACGCAGTTTGTTGCAGTGATTTTTTCAATTTGTTGATTTCGTCTTGGATTTTTAATATTCTCCTGACTTAAAGGTAAGTAATTTTTTTAGGCAGTATTATACCAATATTCTAGTACATCGTGACATTAATATAGCAACTGTATTCTTGTATATTGTGGCAGTATTATAGTTATATTTAGTTATATTTATCTATGTACATAGGGGGAAGTATTATAGCTTTTCTATTCCTGACGTTATATATTCAATACCGCTGTACATATAGTTATGTTCTTGTACATAGGGGCAGTATTATAGTAGTTATATTCTTGTATATAGAGGCAGTATTATAGTAGTTATATTCTTGTACATAGGGGCAGTATTATAGTAGTTATATTCTTGTATATAGGGGCAGTATTATAGTAGTTATATTCTTGTATATAGGGACAGTAATATAGTAGTTATATTCTTGTATATAGGGAGCAGTATTATAGTAGTTATATTCTTGTACATAGGGGCAGTAATATAGTAGTTATATTCTTGTATATAGGGGCAGTATTATAGTAGTTATATTCTTGTATATAGGGGCAGTATTATAGTAGTTATATTCTTGTATATAGGGACAGTAATATAGTAGTTATATTCTTGTATATAGGGAGCAGTATTATAGTAGTTATATTCTTGTACATAGGGGCAGTAATATAGTAGTTATATTCTTGTATATAGGGGCAGTATTATAGTAGTTATATTCTTGTATATAGGGACAGTAATATAGTAGTTATATTCTTGTATATAGGGAGCAGTATTATAGTAGTTATATTCTTGTACATAGGGGCAGTATTATAGTAGTTATATTCTTATACATAGGAGCAGTATTATAGTAGTTATATTCTTGTACATAGGGGCAGTATTATAGTAGTTATATTCTTGTACATAGGGGCAGTATTATAGTAGTTATATTCTTGTACATAGGGGCAGTATTATAGTAGTTAAATTCTTGTACATAGGGGCAGTATTATAGTAGTTAAATTCTTGTATATAGGGGGCAGTATGATAGTAGTTATATTCTTGTACATAGGGGGCCGTATTATAGTAGTTATATTATTGGACATAGGAGCAGTATTAAAGTAGTTGTACATAGGTGGCAGTATTATAGCAGCTATATTCTTGTGCTTAGTTTATAACAATGTAGTAATACATTAATTTCCTTTTTTTTCAGATGTCTTCCAACAAACAAGAATTCATAAGGGAGGTGATTGAGATGTATCAATCCCTGCCTTGTTTGTGGAAGATAAAGTCTGTCGATTACAGCAATCGATACAAGAAAAAGCAGGCCTATGAGCAGCTTATTGAACTGTTCCAGAGGCATAACCCTACGGAGACCATTACGACAGAGATTGTGCGAAAGAAAATCCAGGGTCTTCGCACCGTTTATAAAAAGGAACTAAATAAGGTGGAAAAGGCCAGCAAATCTGGTGCCGGAACGGAGGAACTTTACGTTCCAAAGCTTTGGTACTACGATTTGCTGGCCTTCATAAGAGACCAAGAGGTACCACGGACAATAACATCGCTGTCCTTGGGTCCGGGAACACAGCCTGAGGTCCGGTCTGACACCACAGTTGGAGATGTAAGTACCTTTGTGAAACTTTTGATGTACATGGCATTATTTAATTGAAAATAGTTACTACGGTTTTCTATGATTACTGTTGCAGATTTCAAAATGTATCCCTTCCAGTTCAGATAAGTATACTCCTTTGCTAGTTTCTCCACACTCTATTTTCATACCATGTAATGACATTTCATATCTTGTAGTACTAGTCTGCCCCTCCCATTAGTTTCCAGTGCATGTGTATCCCTGTGCCTGCTGCTCATGATATCTGATTTTAACATCATTTTTATTGTTCCGCAGGATCGTTGTGAAGCTGGGCCAATAGTGACAGGTGGTGATGATGAAATTGCCGGGACTTCCGAGGAGACCGCAGAAGCTCCATTACCGCGGCGGATCTCCTCGACCCGTAAGAGGCAGCCGAACAACTCATCTTCAACAGACCTTATGGATATGGCGAAGAAAATCCTGGATCAGCACAGCAGACCATCCATTTGCGGATTTGCCCAGCTTACGGATGAAAGACTCCGTAAGCTGGATGACAAACAAAGAGTTCATGTCGAAAGGGTCATGCTGGAGGCCCTCAACAAGGCGGCAGAGGGGAAACTGACAGACTCCTCAAAAGTGTGTGACGTAGAACATCGACAACAGTCTTCATGGGATCAAGTGCCATGGATGAGGATGGAGCCTCCACCACACCTCCAGCATGACCCCCCCGCACAGTATCCCATGTTCCCCCCAACGAACCAATTTTTCAGCCCACAGAGGCAACATTTAAATGACTCGAATAAGCAATACCAAAATTTATAGTTTTTGTTTTTTGTTATAATATTTATGCTGTTTTTGTTGTTGTTTAAGCAATGTTAGGGAATTGTAATAAAAAATGTCTTTGATTTCAAACTTTTGTACAGCTTTCATGAATTCTGCATAACATTATTCACGGGGTAAAGGGTTGGGTGGAGGTCAAGGTCGCCATCATGGCACAACGCTACAGATGCACATATATAATGTGTGTGTGTGGGTGTTTTTTTATTTTTCTTAAATAAGAATGTTTTTGTGGGTTCTTTGTTTTAAAGCTGTGGTGGGGAACATAGTGCTCTCCCTGCTGCCTTCTAGTGCTGTCACTGTCAGTGCTGTTTGTGTTATGCCACCTACAGCTCTTTGTGCTGCCACCTATTGCTGTGTTGCCCAGGGATTGGGGGGGAAATGAGATCCTGGCCAAGGGGTTACTTCTGCAGGTATCCCGGTGTCGTGACCCGGTCTGTAATGTCAAGCTCCCAAAAAAGAGGGGGATTAGGTAGGGGGAATTGTCTGTCACGCCACCCGTGGGTTGCGTTGATAAGGTGGTGGCACCGCCACTGCCTCTGGGGACCGTGCCCGGGACTGATGGTGTGGGGCAGCTAGGTGGGATACCCTCCACGGGTAGGGGGATTTATAGTCCCACGGACCAATTGGGAGAGGTAGTTTGTAGAGTGACGGGTACAGTCCTCGCCTTGTACCGGGTGGTGCAGGAGTACTCACAGTATAAACCAATAACTAACCCCAGTCCAGTAATTAACCAAGTTGCTGGTAACAGGTGCCAACGGCCCGCTGCTGTGAAGACGGGTCCCACACCCGTGTGTGTAATTCAGGTGATCTTTTCCTGCCCGAGGTATGTGTCTTCTTTTCACACTGGTCCGTACTGGGTCCCGTCAGCTGGCACCCCTCTCCTGGTCCACTTCGGGTCCCACAAGAGGCTGGCCCATTCCTGAGGCCGTGAGTACCACTCACCCCAGCCCCACACAGGGGCTGCTTATGTGACGCCCTGGACTAGCCAGGTGGTCTCAGAGGTAACATCACACACACACACACACCCTCCCCTGGACAGTCAAGATCATTGAAAAAAAAAAAAATTGTTGCCACTCTACAGTCTTGATGTCCTCCTGTTTTCGTGGGGAGGGGGTGAGTGGGGTCTGATTGGCTGGTGTGTGTTTGTGTGTGGGAACCTCCCCAAGGGAGGGTTAAATCAGCATCAATAACATGTATGCAGACCTCTGTAACACCCAGGTTTTGCCAGGGCGGCACAGTGCTCTTTGTGCTGCCAACTACTGCTCAGGGTGATGTATATGCCCCATACTCTTAAGGGATGTATATGACGCAGCCTCTCCTGGGATGTATATGCCTCAGTGTTTCCTGTGATGTATATGCCCTAGCTTCTCCTGTGTTGTGTATGCCCCCAGCCTCTCCAGACCAAGACATACATGGAAATGTAGTGGTGAGAATCAAAATGATCAATCTCACCGAACATCACAGTCTCTCCAGCCACCACTCTGGGGCTGATTTTATTAATTATTTTAACAAATATAGCCTGGTCGTGTTCAAGTTGATAATTTGGTGTGGCCCCCGTTGGTTGGTAGAAAATTCCAAATGGTCCCCGGCAGTAAATAGGTTCCCAAACCCTGTTTTAAAGTTTTGTCCAAAAATGTAAGCAACAGCGAAAATAAACTAGAAAGATTTATGTGACATACAAAACAAAAAAAACATTTAAATCACAAACATTCAGTGGCCCTGCTGTTGGGCTGCCAAAAACTGTTCCAGCAGCTCGCCATGACGCCGGACGGCTTCTGACAAATGGCGTTGAGAATCCAACACGTCCTGTAGTGTGGGGATTTCTGTGGAGGGAATGGGAAAAGTTAACCATCCTTGTTCCAACATCGAACTGTCAGGTATATGTTTTTGGTTGACCACTTACGGTTCTGGGGTTCATCACCTTCTTCTTCTTCTGAGGCGCTGATGGCCCAACCAGATCCTGTGGCTAGGGAACACAAATCAAATATTAGTACACGACAGCCCACCATCATTTAAACATCCATGTATCCTTTACAACTTGTAGGGACACCATGATATGTGCATAAATTACAGGAAGGGTAGCCTGCACAAAACTCACCAACTGATGCGGGGGAGAAGGCATCGTTAGAAGAAGTATGGGGAGACTGGGTAGAAGGTGGTGATGGGGTTGAAGGAAGAGATGGGGTTGCAGCAGGTGATGGGGTTGCAGCAGGTGATGGGGTTGGAGAAGGAGAG
This sequence comes from Anomaloglossus baeobatrachus, assembly GCF_048569485.1. Classification (NCBI taxonomy): domain Eukaryota; kingdom Metazoa; phylum Chordata; class Amphibia; order Anura; family Aromobatidae; genus Anomaloglossus; species Anomaloglossus baeobatrachus. The sequence goes on along the minus strand of NC_134355.1, from coordinate 114,324,977 downwards.
GGTGTCCCAGCAGGCGGAGGTGGTGGATCGGAAGCAGGAGATGTTGGAGCCGGCGGGGATGATGGCTCCGCAGCAGGAGATGCTGGAGCTGGCGGAGATTGTGGATCCACAGCCGGAGAGGGTGGAGATGGTGGAGCTGCCTGTGCAGCTGGAGGTGGTCCTAGGTATAGGAGAAATCTTTTATTGAGCGCATAACTCCAGGCCACCATGGCTTACGCCTACTTTACACCATACAATTCTGCATACGATATCGTATGTGATGTGACACGCCCCCATCTTATGTGCGACAACTGAAATTTGTTGACCGTGTCGCACCTATGCTTTGTTCCTGTCACAAGTACTTACCCTTCTATACGACCATCCATACGTAAGAAGCGGGACGCAGGTAAGTTGCAGTTCATCATTCCCGGGGTGTCACACACTGCGATGTGTGCTGTCTCGGGAACATTGAGCAACCAGACGTTCAATTTTTAGTAATTGAACGACGTGTATGCGATGACCAGTTATTCGTTTAATCGTAATCGCATGTAGGTTTTACAGACTACAATATCTCTAACGATGCCGGATGTGCATCACTTACAACGTGACCCCGCCGACACATCGGTAGATATATTGTAGCATGTAAAGCCCGTGTATAGCCTGCTTTTTTACGTATGTTTGACAAACCTTTTTCTAGGGGCACCAGACACATGGGGACCACTTGCCTCAAAGCAGCAAACATGCTGCATTCATTGGAAAAACAAGGCACAAAAATCAATCACTTAAATTCTTCTATTTTATTCTGTTCTATAAATAGTATAACATATGGCTTGTACTCAAGGCTTCTAATGTCACTCTGATATGCACCGAGATAACAATGATAATCAGAGATTCAAATGCAAAGATAAAATAAACCCATTATACCCCAGGAGCATTGAAGTTTTGAGGTATCTGAAATTTACCTATGATCAAGTTAGATAATTAGCTCTTTTTCGCCACCTTGACCCTCTGATATGCACACTAGATATCTAGGTATAATGTAATTATTTTCTTTAGATATGCACTGAGATAACACTGATAATCAGGTCAATGGACAATACTCCAAACGCGATTACACAGCATGGTTTATTGCGAAATGGTTTTTGTAAAGACTGGCACAGTGTTGATCAAATCCTAATATATGCAAAGAGTAAATAATCCCATTACCCCAGGAGCATTGAAGTTTTTAGTTATCTGAAAGTTACCTATGATCAAGTTTGCATACCATACCTTTTACAAAGGATAATTAGCTCATTTTCGCCACCTTGTCCCTCTGATATGCACACTAGATATCTCGGTATAATGTGATTATTTTCTTTGCAATATATTGCATTTGAACTACACTGTGCTTTCCAAACAACCTTGTTCTAATCGCGTTTGGAGCATTGGCCAGTCATCTGACTATCCTTCTTATCTCGTTGCATATCTGAGTGAGCAAGTTTAGAAGCCATATGTGTGTGTATATTTGTAGTGCATATGTTTCAGAAATAAATCCCCTCCTTTGGGTCCTCGCCAAACTACCTCATATTTTACACAATTGTATTATTATTCTTTGTAAATTTTATATAAATTAAGATTATTTTTTTTTATTTTAATGATTGGTCATTGGCATTTTGTGCCATGTTTTTCCAATTGTAATCGCTGGGTCACCAGTGTCGGGGAAGAATATCACAGTTAATGTCCATGTTATGAAAGTATGTATGCTGCATTCATTGCTGCACTTATGCATGCGTGGGGAGTGGGTGACAGGTCCTCGATAACTCGTTCAGCACCCATGTGTTCGATTATTTTTGTTTTACTGATTTTTTTCAATACCTTTCATTTTTCCACCAGACAGAACTTTTCAGATTTTTCAGTCAATGTTCCCATATGTTTTCTGCGGGAACCTCACAGCACTTTTTCTTGCTGTAAGCTGCGTCCAACACCATTAAAGGGGGATTGACACACCACGACATCGCAAATATAAGTCGATGGCTTCACGGAAATCTTGACGCACAAACGGCCGCATTAGCGATGCCGTTGCGTGTGACTCCGATGAGCGATTTTGCATCGTTGAAAAAACGGGCAAAAACGCTAATCGGCGACATGGGTGTCCATTCTCAAAAATCGTGAATGCAGCAGTAACGAAGTTGTTCCTCGTTCCTGCGGCAGCACACATCGCTGCGTGTGACGCCACAGGAACGAGGAAGCTCTCCTTACCTGCCTCCCGGGCACATTGTGTAAGGAAGGAGGTTTTACCCAATACTGTATATAACATATATACTATCCTTCATACACAAACAGTAAGTTACGGACTGTGTGACCCCTCGTGGCCCTGCACGCACACCTATCCTTTTTTTCACTGGCAGCACAGGTGTCACACGGATCGCACACTGATGTGATCTGTGTGACATCAGTGTGACAAATACCAGAGAAAACACGGGTCTTTTTAATAAAAAGATTTTCTATATTTACCTCTCTCCAGCGCTGCTGTCTAAATATAAGCAGGTAAATATCCATGATCCATGAACCATAAAGCCATGGGTTGTTCATGGGTAAACAAAGACGAACAGGACCAAAGCCGCTAAACCGCACTCACCATGACGCCTCTCGATGTCTGCTCGGATGCTGGCGAGGAGTTCACTGGACTTATACCGCAGGTCTGCCAGTTTCTTCCTAATTTGGGTTGTGGATCGCTCCACCCCAAATCGACGGGCCAGGCCTCTACTAATCAGCCTCAGCACAGCCTGCTTATGAAGCATGGGATGGTCATGCTGTGCCTCGCAGAAATAGTCTTTTTTGACCATTATTTTTACTAAATAACGGACCTCCACAGGCCCCCATGGAGAACTGCGACTCCTAGCCGCCATGTTCCCGCCTCTGAACATTAACAGAACATGTACGCCGCCCAACAGACTTCAAAGGCGACGTGAGCAACGTCATCACGTCACGTTCTGAACAACGTCGCAATAGCGATCCCGCTAGCGGTCTCGTTATCAACGAGGCGCTCGAACCGCGTCACAGTAGCGTTCCCGTTTGTGAAACTAGCGGTCTGAATAAAGCTAGCACAGAGTCATAGTAGCGTTCCCGTCTGCGATCCCGGCTGTAACCGAGTCAGATAGCAAAAGGCATAGATAGCATTTAAATCTTTGATTTATGTTTGTGTATTGGATTTTTGTGTTATGGAATTATGGAATGTAAAGTTATGGAATATTCTTGTACATAGGGGCAGTGTTATAGTAGTTATATTCTTGTACATAGGAGCAGTATTATAGTAGTTCTATTCTTGTGCATAGGGGCAGTATTATAGTAGTTATATTCTTGTATATAGGGGCAGTATTATAGTACTTATATTCTTGTACATAGGGGGCAGTATTACAGTATTTATATTCTTGTACATGGGGCAGTATTATAGTAGCTATATTCTTGTACATGGTGGCAGTATTATAGTAGCTATTCTTGTACATGGGGCAGTATTATAGTAGCTATATTCTTGTACATGGGGCAGTATTATAGTAGCTATATTCTTGTACATGGGGCAGTATTATGGTAGCTATATTCTTGTACATAGGGGGCAGTATTATAGTAGTTATATTCTTGTGCATAGGGGCAATATTATAGTAGTTATATTCTTGTACATGGGGCAGTATTATAGTAGCTATATTCTTGTACATGGGGCAGTATTATAGTAGCTATATTCTTGTACATGGGGCAGTATTATGGTAGCTATATTCTTGTACATGGGGCAGTATTATAGTAGCTATATTCTTGTACATGGGGCAGTATTATAGTAGTTATATTCTTGTGCATAGGGGCAATATTATAGTAGTTATATTCTTGTGCATAGGGGCAATATTATAGTAGTTATATTCTTGTACATAGGGGGCAGTATTAAAGTATTTATATTCTTGTACATAGGGGGCAGTATTATAGTAGTTATATTCTTGTACATAGGGGCAGTATTAAAGTATTTATATTCTTGTGCATAGGGGCAGTATTATAGTAGTTATAATCTTGTACATCTGGGCAGGTGGGACACCACCGCTGTTGTTGTTGGGCACCCAGGGGAGAGGTAGTGGCAGCTGGATGTTAACCCCTCCGCGGGTAGGGAGGGTGGTCCCGGGGCCCAATGACTTTTTGCTGGGTATAGCAATGGCATAAAGTGTTAGTGGTATCATTTTGATTTACAAATCTATTATGGGAAGGAGAATAGAGCGGACATGCAATTATACTCGATGGGGTATCGGTACAGAGGACCTAAATGGTTGTTGGTCCAAATGGCAGTCAATGTAATAAAAGTCATCAACCATAATAGTTTATATAACATTTTATTGAACAAATGCAAACATTATAAAATTCAGAAAGATTAAAATAAAATGGACAACAAAAATATATTATTAAAAAAACAGTATAGACAGCAAAATGCTCAGTAGGCCTCTATAACATCTGTTGCTGCCAACTTACAGCACCAGGACCGTTAAAATATTGGCAGTAGTTTTCTCGGCAGGCCTTCGCATCATCCTTGTTTCTGCCATGTATGACCGGTTGAAGGCCTGCGATTGTTGGAGCGTTAGCACGCCACTCACCAAGAACCACTTCCCCATTTGTTGGTTCCACAGAGTCCACGAAACCAGGCGGACTGTACGCATTTACATCTTGACGACGAAGGAAGTTGTGCAGCGTGCAACAGGCCAAAACAACAGAGTCTATTGATTGAAGCTTTAGGTTAATCGGAGTATGGAAAACTCGGAAGCGGTTGGCCATGATCCCGAAGGCATTTTCTACTACCCGACGTGCCCTTGACAAGCGGTAATTGAAAATGCGTCTTTCCTGCGTAAGAGCGTTTTGTGGAAACGGTTTTAGAAGATTGGCATGAAGTGGGAAGGCTTCATCGCCGACAAAAACAAAATTAAGGTTTCCTGTGGTCTCAGAGTTGGGTGGCAAGTGCAGGGCACCGTTCTGCAAATGCTCACCAAATGCTGTGTGCTCCAAAACACCACCATCAGAAACCCTGCCGTTCATGCCAACATCGACATTTATGAATTCATAGTTTGCATTAACAAGGGCCATCATTATGAGGCTGAAATAGCCCTTGTAATTGTAAAAATAGGATCCGCTGTTCCGTGGTTGCGTGATGCGCACATGTTTTCCATCCAAAGCCCCACCACAGTTTGGGAACTGCCAGAGCTGCTCAAAATCCTTGGCAATTTTATTCCATGCCTCCACTGTTTTAGGAAATTGATTATCACTGCGTAGACTGCGAACAATTGCATTACATGTCTCAGGAATTATTACGCTGAGCAGGGACCTTGAAACAGCAGCAGAAAAATGCAAGTCTTGGAGGGAGCGTCCTGTGGCCAGGAATCGCAGTGTGACTGCCAATCTTTCATCTGGGGGGACGGCAGCACGCATCTTTGTATCCTTTCGTTGAATGAGTGGCGTAACTCTTTCCAGTAACATTTTGAAGGATTCCTCTGACATCCGCAGATAGTTGCGGAAATCATGAGGATCCTTCTCCTGCAGCTCTCTGATAAGTTGCATGTGTGAGAATTCGGACCTCCTCTGCAGCCACTCTCTGGTCCACATGCGACGCTTTCGCTTTGAACGCCTCTCTAGCATCCGTGCCTCATCTTGTCGCCGAGCTTCCTCCACCAGCATTGCAGCAACTACAACAGCACACTGCATATCATCCATGATGTGAAACTGCAAAAATAAAACGAAATAAGAGAATTTTCAACAATATGTATGTATATTCCTATATACCGGAATATAAAAAAATATAATACTTCCAGCTATGTAAATAAATTAATATAACAACTATAATACTGCCCCCTATATACAAGAATATAAGTACTATAATACTGCCCTCTATATACAAGAATATAACTACTATAATACTGCCCCCTATATACAAGAATATAAGTACTATAATACTGCCCTCTATATACAAGAATATAACTACTATAATACTGCCCCCTATATAGAAGAATATAACTACTATAATACTGCCCCCTATGTACAAGAATATAACTACTATAATACTGCCCCTATGTACAAGAATATAACTACTATAATACTGCCCCTAAGTACAATAATATAACTACTATAATACTGCTACTATGTACAAGAATATAACTACTATAATACTGCTCCTATGTACAAGAATATAACTACTATAATACTGCTCCTATGTACAAAATTATAACTACTATAATACTGCCCCCTATATGCAACAATATAACAACTATAAAACTGCCCACTATATACAAGAATGTAAGTACTATAATACTCCCCCCTATATACAAGAATAAAAGTACTATAATACTGCCCCCTATATGCAACAATATAACAACTATAAAACTGCCCACTATATACAAGAATCTAAGTACTATAATACTGCCCCCTATATCCAAGAATATAACTACTATAATACTGACCCAGAATACAACTATAATATTGCCCACTATATCCAAGAATATAACTACTGCTCCCTGTGTATAAGAATATAAATATTATAATATTGGTTCCCTAAGTACAAGAATTCAAGTAGTACAATACTGTTCCCGTATACACAAGTACTATCCTATATAAAACAATTTCAAAGCATACCTACCTTTTCAAATACAAGGTCTGATAAGAGGTCTGATGAAAGATCCAGAAAACACGACACACTAGCGACGCCAAACAGAGAATGTAGCTCGTAGAACAAAAAATAGAACTTAAAGAATGAAATCACAGTGACGCCTTCGGCAAAGTACCCAATCGGAACGCTGTTGTAACCACCAATCGGAGACGTAGGGGCGTTGCAAAATAGAGCGCAAAAACACGCCCTTATCCTGCCTTCAGCCCTACGTCACTGTTTTCAGCGTCGTAGCGATGGTCGCTGCTGTGGTGTCAAATACAAGAATGCAGCGCTTATCAGCATGCGCAGCGGGATAACAGCGATCAAAAAATGACCAGGAACATTCAGGAGCGAGCAGCGATTTCGCAGCAGGGGTCTGATCGTTGTTATGTGTCACACACAGCGACGTCGCTGTTGAGGTCGCTGCAACGTCACAGAATATGGTGACGTTGCAGCGACGTCGTTGTCGTCGTCGTTATGTGTGACACCAGCTTTACAGTGTGAGTCGGCCGACATCATGCACAGCGAGTGGCTGGCATAAGTAGTTTATAACCAATCTCAGAAATGACAGATCAGGGAATTAATTTATACACCTTGAGCTTGTAAACTAACTTGATAAATAAAGATTATTACATCGCCTCCTTTGTTTTGGTGATAATTGTCTTCTGTCATATCTACTCTAATAAAATGCTAAGTTCATTTATTTTAGTGTCTAATATAAATTAACCTCTGTACCTCCGTCATTTCCGGGTTCAGTGGAGCTCCAATCAGTTCCGTGACCTGACATGTGGTGGAGTGCGCACCCTCCAAAGGTCAGGGCAGCGTGATAAGTTTACATAGTCACGCTGCCAGCATCTCTGCAGAGTGCCACTGAGGAGGAGAGGTCGCTGGAGCCAGGAGCAGGTAAGCACTCCTTGTGCTGAACATACTGAGAGCTGTGGTTTGGGAACTGTATGGAAAAAGGGGCAGCTTGGGTGGGGTCTGTATGGAAAAGGGGGCTGCATGTGATGGGATCTGCATGGGAAAGAGGGCAGTATGGGGGGATCTGTATAGAAAAGGGGGCTGAATAGGGTGGGATCTGCATTGGAAGAGGGGGCAGTATAAAGGGATCTGTGTGGCAAAGGGGGCAGCCTGCGAGTGGGATCTGTATGGCTAAGGGGACAGCCTGTGGGGTTGTATCTCATACCTCCCAACCGTCCCGGATACAGCGGGACAGTCCCTCTTCTGAGCCTTTGATCCCGGGTCCCGCCCGTGAGGCTGTTTGTCACGGCTCCACCCACCCACTGTAGCCCCGCCTCGCTGTTTCTCCCTTCTACTATTCATTACAGAGCCGAGCGAGCACCTACTCCTGTGACTGCTGCTGAGGTATGAATCACCCCCTGCAGCAGAGCGACCCCCCTGCAGCAGAGCGACCCCCCCCTGCAGCAGAGCCCCCCCCTGCACCAGAGCCGACCCCCCCAGTCCCGGAGCCTGCGTTTGTCTGCAGCTGTTCTCTGACTCCCCGTGTGCGGCTTCTCACTGCTGCAGACACGCGGGGAGTCAGGAAGCTGAGGAGACCGTGCAATCAGCACTTCTCTCTCCTGCAGATAGCACTGGCAATAACCTATGCAGAGTGACATCTGCAGGCTTCTATTACCGATCAGTGGTCTCCTGCCTGTGGAGCAGAGCTGCTGGGTCCTAGCTTCCCAACAGCTTCAGCTCTGCTTTATCCTGGCTCCTCTACCAGTTAAAGGGAACATGTCAGCAGAAATTTCACAATAAAAATAAAAGATTCCCCTCTGCAGCTCCTGGGCTGCATTCTGGAAAGGTTCCTGTTGTTATTGTGCCCCCTTTGAGACCTACAAAAATACTTTATGAAGTCTTACCTTTTTGTATGCAAATGTGTTTTTATGGTCACGGGGGCGGGCTGTCTGGCGTCCGTTATTCCCCCTCCTGCCGCTTTACGCAGTCCCCCATTGCTCATTTACATACACAAGAACGCCTTCCTCATGTAACTGTCCTCCCGAAGTTTTGCGCATGTGAACGCTTTTTCAGGTGATTGCGCAGGCACGAGATTATGGGCGGCGCTGTGATTGTCATCAACAGCGTTAACCAAGTACCCGCCCATAATCTCGTGCCCGCACTTTTCCCTCTGACTCCACCGTTATGCGCAAGTGCTGGCCATATGAACCATGTTACCTATTACTGCTTGCACGAGATTATGGGCGGGTACTTGGATGACTTTGCTGATGACAATCACAGCGCCGCCCATAATCTCGCGCCCATGATAATAGGTAACGTGGTTCATATGGCCAGTGCTTGCACATAACGGTGGAGGCAGAGTGAGAAGCGCGGGCACGAGATTATGGGCGGGTACTTGGATGACGCTGCTGATGACAATCACAGCGCCGCCCATAATCTCGCGCCTGCGCAATCACCTCAAAAGCGTTCACACTTTGCACAGTGCTTACTCCCGCGAGAGTGGCACTGGGCATGCACAAAACTTCAGGAGGACAGTTACATGAGGAAGGCGTCCTCATGTATGGAAATGAGCAATGGGGGACGGCGTACAACGGCAGGAGGGGGAATAACGGACGCCAGGCAGCCCGCCCCCGTGACCATAAAAACAGATTTGCATACAAAAAGGTAAGACTTCATAAAGTATTATTTTAGGTCTCAAAGGGGGCACAATAGCAACAGGAACCTTTCCAGAATTCATCCCAGGAGCTGCAGAGGGGAATCTTTTATTTTTTTTGCTAAATTTCTGGTGACAGGTTCCCTTTAAAGGGAACCTATCAGGTGCAATCTGCACTCAGCCAGGAGCAGTTCTGGGTGTATATTGCTAATCCCTCCCTAACTGTCCCTGTATACACTAGCATAGATAAAGGCATCTATAGAAAAAGTATTTTTAAAGAGCTTATATCTTATGCTAATTAGCGCGGGGACTAGTCCCAAGGGCGTTACTTCACTTGGCTAGTCGGCTCATATAGCGTGTTAGTACTCACACAGGGGCGTAATAACATGCTAACATGCTATGCGAGCCGACTAGCCAAGTGAAGTAACGCCCTTGTGACTAGTCCCCCGCTCATTAGCATAAGATATAAGATCTTTAAAAATATTTGTTCTTGATCTCTTTATCTATGCTAGTGTATACAGGGACGGTTAGGCAGGGATTAGCAATATACACCCAGAACTGCTCCTGGCTCTGAGTGCATATTGCACCTGACAGGTTCACTTTAAAGGGAACCTGTCACCAGATTTGGGGCCTATAAGCTGCGGCCACCACCAGCGGGATCTTATGTACACATTCTAACATGCTGCATACCTCCCAACCGTCCCGGATACAGCGGGACTTTCACGCTTTACGTTGTTTGTCCCGTTGCCACGGGCGGGACGGCCGGCTCCCGGGCTCCGCCCACATACTCTCTCTCCGCCTCCCTGCTTTTCCCTCCTACCATCCTAGTAGACGTGGCATAGAGAGGAGCGCTGCCTGTGCTGCTGCTGGTACAGTAAACTAATCTCCCCAGCGCTGATTTCCCTCCCTCCCCCCTCACCCCCTGCCGCCTGTCTGTGCGGGCGCCCCCCTGCCGCCTGTCTGTGCGGGCGCCCCCCTGCCGCCTGTCTGTGCGGGCGCCCCCCTGCCGCCTGTCTGTGCGGGCGCCCCCCTGCCGCCTGTCTGTGCGGGCGCCCCCCTGCCGCCTGTCTGTGCGGGCGCCCCCCTGCCGCCTGTCTGTGCGGGCGCCCCCCCGCCGCCTGTCTGTGCGGGCGCCCCCCCGCCGCCTGTCTGTGCGGGCGCCCCCCCGCCGCCTGTCTGTGCGGGCGCCCCCCTGCCGCCTGTCTGTGCGGGCGCCCCCCTGCCGCCTGTCTGTGCGGGCGGCCCGCCGCCTCATTGTGCGGGCGGCCGGCCGCCTCTCTCTGCGGGCGGCTGGCCGCCTCTCTGTGCGGGCGGCCTGCCGCCTGTCTGTGAAGGCGGCCGGCCGCCTGTCTGTGAAGGCGACCGGCCGCCTCACTGTGGCTGCCTGCGTGTCCGTGCTGGAGGCCCGCCGGCTGCCTGCGTGTCCGTGCTGGAGGCCCGCCGGCTGCCTGCGTGTCCGTGCTGGAGGCCCGCCGGCTGCCTGCGTGTCCGTGCTGGAGGCCCGCCGGCTGCCTGCGTGTCCGTGCTGGAGGCCCGCCGGCTGCCTGCGTGTCCGTGCTGGAGGCCCGCCGGCTGCCTGCGTGTTTGTGCTGAATGGGCGTGGATGGGGAGTGGATATGGGCGTGACTGTGAAATGGGTGTGGTTAGGGGGCGTGGCCTAAAAATTTGCCGCGGCGCGCTACGCGCGCCGCAAACTTTGTCCCTCTTTTCCTTCTTTAAAAGTTGGGAGGTATGGTATCTGTATAGAAAAGTTGGCAGCCTGTGGGATAGGATCTATATAAACAAGGGGGCAGCCTGCGAGGTGGAATTTATATGGAAAAAGGGTCAGATTTCAGGTAAATCTGTATGGAAAAAGAGGGCTGCATGGGGTGGAATCTGCATGGAAAAGGGGGCAGTCTGTGGGATGGGATGAATATGTAAAGGCGGCAGCATTGGGTGGGATGAGTATGGAAAAAGGAGCAGCCTGGTGGGTGGGATCTGTATAGCAAAGCGGGCAGTCTGCGAGGTGAGATCTGTATTGCAAAGGGGGCACCCTGCGGGATGGGATCTGTATAGATATGGGGGCAGACTGCGGGATGGGATCTGTATTAATAAGGAGGCAGCTTGCAAGGTTGGATTTGTATGGGAAAAAAAGGGGCAACCTGGGAGTAAATTTGTATGGAAAAGGGGGCTGCATGGGGTGGGATCAACATGGGGAAGCCTGTGGGCTGGGATGAGTATGGAAAGGGACAGCATTGGGTGGGATGATTATGGAAAAGGGGGCAGCCTGCAGGGCGGGATCTGTATGGCAAAGGAGGCAGTCTGCGAGGTGGGACCTGTTTGGTACAGGGGGCAACCTGCTGGGTGGGATCTGTATGACAAAGGGGGCAGCCTGTGGGGTGGGATCTATATTGCAAATGGGGCAGCCTGTATGTGGAATCTGTATGGTTAAGGGGGCAGCCTCTGGGGTTTGATCTGTATAGAAAAGTGGACAACCTACGTGCTTGCGTCTGTAAAGAAAAGGGGTAGTCTGTGCTGTGGGATCTGTATGAATAAGGGGGCAGCCACTGGGGTTGGGATTTGTATGACTAAGGGGGCCGCATGCAAGGTGGGATCTATATGGAAAAATGGGCAACCTTGGGGGAAATCTGTATGGAAAATGGGTCTGCATGAAAAAGGAGCAGCCTGTGGGGTGAGATAAGTATGGAAAAAGGCGCAGCCTAAGATGAGAGATCTGTATGGCAAAGGGAGCAGTCTGTGGGATGGGTTCTGTATGGCAAAGGTTGCAGCCTGTGGAATAACATCTGTATGGCAAAGGGGGCAGCATGCGGGATGGGATCTGTATGGCAAAGCGGGTAACCTGTGGGTTAGGAACTGTATAGGAAAGGAGTCAGCCCGTGGTGTGGGATTTATATGGCAAAGGGGGTAACCTGTGGGGTAGGATCTGTATTACAAAGGGGACAGCCTGGAAAGTGAGATCTGTATTGAAAAGGGGGCCGCCTGGGGGTAGAATCTGTACTGCAAAGGGGGCTACCTGGGGGTGGGATATGTATGACTAAGGGGACATACCTATGCTGCAAAGCCCTGTACGTGAGGTAAGAGACATACCTAATCAGGAGAACTATACTACATATTTTTAATACACCTACTACATAGTGGGATAGGATCTTGGAGATTGGAATAGCTTTAATGATAAGTTGATGAGATGAGTTAGTGCCGGGACAAGCATAATGGTGAGGTTGGGGAGGAGATGGGATGAAGTTAAGTGAAGAAGTGGTTAGGTGTGATTTGGAGAAAAGATAAGTAAGTATTCTTCTTTGATGGTGGGGAGGCAGGTTATAGGGGAAAGGCAATGGTCTGCTATACATAGGGGTTATAGTCGAGTAGTAAAAACTTGCCCAATTTGGTGGATGTTTCTTTTGAAATGTGCGGCTGTCTTCTACCTAGATGAAAAAAGTCGGAGGAGCAGTGATGGTCGGAGGGTGGTGATAAAAGTGTTAAATAACTGGGGTTGTGGGATAAAGATGATTTGATGGTTGAGTAGTCCACAAATCAGAACAAACAAGTGGGATTATGTGTGACTGGTTTTGCTTTTTAGTAGGAGGGATGTGAGTTTGAGAAACAGGGCAGGAAATGAGGTTAGGTGGAGAGAGGTAAGAGGGAAGATGAGATAATTATTTGATTGGAGAGTGATGGGGTATGGACACAGTGAAGAAAAGTGGAGCAATAACTGTAAGAGCTGCAGGGCATCAGCACTTTGGCAGTCGGCAGCGTTCACACAGACACACAGTTTCTTGTGCAAACAAGAAGGTTTATTCAGTCCATAAACTTCCAACAGAAAGTAAAAAACTTTTCTCCAGCAAAAAAGGTATGACACAACAATAAATGGTTTCATAGACAGGGCCGCCATCAGGAATTTCAGAGCCCCATACTGTCAAAATTTTTGGGCCCCCTTTCAGACTCTGCCCAGATTGCACCACAGCCCCGTCTCTGTACAGCTCCACCTCCAGTCCTCAAACCTTCCACAATCCCACTGTCCACTCTGGAAAAACTCCACATCTGCACTCCACTCCCTCCTCCCACCCGCAGTCTGAGTAGTCGTCATGTGATCAATCATTCATATGCGATTTTCATACTTAGAGTCATGTGATGATGAGCTGCTCTTTCTAATTCTTTCAATGTTCAGTAGAAAAGAGAGCGGTAAGAAGAAAAGCTAATTGATAGATGACCGTAAGTATGAAAATCACATATGAGTGGAGTGGCCATGTGATCACTGCTGGAACCAGCAAGCAGAGCCAAATCCTGACATTGAGTATTTTACACGCTGTTAGGATTGGGCATGCTACAGGGCTTAATTTTATAATTAAAGGGCTTGTCCAGATTTGAGATAAATGTCTGCAGTCACTTTAGGTGACTACAGGCTTCTGAATTCTCACAGCACTTGCATTGCATAGTTTTAGGATTCTCTAGTGCCAATGGTGAGATTGGACGGTCATATGAGAACAAATATGTGATTTGTATACTTCTGGCCACATTCTGACTAAACGTGTCTGGCCTCATGCAATTAATTTTCATTGATCAAGGCCACATATGTCTAGTTGGCACATGACCACATGTATGTAAATAGCATACTTGTTGTGGTTTTGTGACCTCCCACTCACACTGCCGGTACCAGAGAATACTGACAGCGCGCGCGCTGTGAGAACTCAGAAATCTGCAGTCACATAGAGTGACACATAGAGTGAGTGAAGACATATCACAAATGTGGGACAAACCCTTTAATGCTCCTAACATTAAAAAAACATAGTAACCCTTAAATTGGCAGATGGCACAATACTTAACATAGCCCTGTATAATGTAATCTTACAAGTTCTGAACTGTTACATTTTTACAGGATCAGGACTTATAACAGCACAGGAATACATCAACCAAAAGCCACCAAAGGTACAGAAATACATCACCAGAATCACCATATGTACAGAAACACAGCATCAAAACCCTCATCAGTACAGAAATACATCACCAGAACCACCATAGGCACAGAAACAAAGCACCAAAATGCTCATCAGTAGAGACATTCATCATCAGAACCACCAGCAGTACAGAAATACATCCATATAACTCATATCAATACAGAAACAACATCAAATCCCTCAGTACAGGAATACATCACAAGAATCGGTACACGGTTCATCAATTGTAATGTCAGGTCAGCTGTTATGATCTGGTAACCGTGGTAGATTACAAAAAAATCCCATTAGTAGAAAAACATCAAGCAAAACAAGAGTAGTTGGAACCTGAGCTGACCGCAATCCCCTTACTATCAGACCACACTAGAAGTAGCCGTGGAGCGTTCCTAAACACCTAGACGCCACGTCACAGCCGGAAAAACTAGCTACACCTCTCAGATAGAAATGAGAAAATCTACCTTGCCTCAGAGAAGTCCCCAAAGGAATAGCCAGCCCCTGACATATAGAGATTACAATGATGTAGGAAAACACGATACACAGATAGGAAAAATAGATTTAGCAAAGGCGAGCCCCGACTACCTAGATACAAAGGAAAGAAAAGGAAACTGATTGCGGTCAGTACAAAAACCATGCAGAAAAATACCAATCTCCTGATAGTACAAATGGCCCTGGAGGTCAAATGACCTCACCCCCACTATATCAGGTACTCTTGTAAATAATGGGAGAAACAAAATACCAAAAAGAACACAAAAATATAAAAGTGCAAATAATCAAGTTTGAGAGGTAGAATCTCCCTTTTCTTGCAAAAGAGCTAGCAAAGGGGAACTCCCATGCTCACCAAACTAGAAAAGCAAATCTTCACCTGCAAGAAAACAGATACCAAACAAAACAAAAAAGAAAAACAAACACCCTAAGGTGTAAATCAGGAAGCAAAGCAAAAACTTGCAAACTTATCTGCAGAGGTCTTGCACAGGAAAACAGGCAAGACAGAACTTCAAGCCAGGTTCAGAGACTGAGGAAAATTCAACTATCACCGGTGCCAGTAAGGTAAAAAGTGCTCTCCTATATATACCATTTAAAGAAAATAGGGGTGCACAGCCACTTAATGATCATAAATGGGAGTGCAGCCTCTTGTGTAGAAGGTTAATGTCAATTAAGAAGAGAAAGGCTACACCAAAGAGAGGCGCACATCCAAATTATATATGAAAATACTGGAATTTTATTCAATCCATGAAAAACCACACGATTAAAAACATTAAAAACATACACAAATTCCAAAACGACCTCTGTATAATTTAGCCATGGCTACAAAAATAGAGACAGAACCAATATATAGAAGTCAATTGCAGTTTAAAGCGGGCTTTACACGCTACAATATATCTAACGATGTGTCGGCGGGGTCACGTCATAAGTGACGCACATCCGTCATCGTTAGTGATATTAAGAAACAAGATAGGACACGAAGGACCACCTTATGCATCATAAGGTAGCATATGGTCACCCTCAAAAAAGCAATATAGAAAACTGAGAGAACTAAGAGGGAGTATATAACCAATATCATAGGTTTGAAAGGAAATCTATTCAAAAAGGATCAGTTCAAGTATACCAATATAAACTTTATTAAGTATAAAAGACAGGTTTAAAAACTTGAGCAATAATCCAGAGTTATAAATTACAATTATAAACAGGCAGATAGAAGAGAAGTTCAGAGCAAAGGCTGTTCAAGTCTGCGCCATCACCATGGGGAATAAAGAGAAAAGAATCAGCCCCACCATGTGAAACTTAGTGTTATAATCCTAGTGGGAAAACACATGCTGATTGCTAGAAAGAGCATAGTTACTTACCCATGATGAAGGCTAATCAGAACAACAGCCACCGCACCCCAACGCGTTTCGTAGTCTTTTTCAAGGGTCGCAGTCCCTTGAAAAAGACTACGAAACGCGTTGGGGTGCCGTGGCTGTTGTTCTGATTAGCCTTCATCATGGGTAAGTAACTATGCTAGCAATCAGCATGTGTTTTTCCACTAGGACTATAACACTAAGTTTCACATGCTGGGGCTGATTCTTTTCTCTTTATTCCCCATGGTGATGGCGCAGACTTGAACAGCCTTTGCTCTGAACTTCTCTTCTATCTGCCTGTTTATAATTGTAATTTATAACTCTGGATTATTGCTCAAGTTTTTAAACCTGTCTTTTATACTTAATAAAGTTTATATTGGTATACTTGAACTGATCCTGTTTGAATAGATTTCCTTTCAAACCTATGATATTGGTTATATACTCCCTCTTAGTTCTCTCAGTTTTCTATATCGTTAGTGATATTGTAGTGTGTGAAACCTATGTGCGATTGCGATTGAACGAAAAAACGTTGATCGCATACACGTCGTTCAATTACTAAAAATTGAACGTCCAGTTGTTCAATGTTCCCGAGGCAGCACACATCGCAGTGTGTGACACCCCGGGAACGATGAACACATCTTACCTGCGTCCCGCTGGAAATGCTGAAGGAAGGAGGTGGGCGGGATGTTTACGTCCCGCTCATCTCCGCCCCTCCGCTTCAATTGGCCGGCCGCTTTGTGACGTCGCTGTGATGCCGAACGTCCCTCCCCCTTCAGGAAGTGGATGTTCACTGCCCACAGCGAGGTTGTATGGAAGGTAAGTACGTGTGACGGGATTTAATCGTTTGTGCGACACGGGCAACAAATTGCACAAGCCGCACAAACGATGGGGGCGGGTGCGATTTCATACGGGACCGCATGTGTAATTGTAAGGTGTAAAGCAGCCTTAAAGCCAGCTTTACACCTTACAATTAGGGATGCGATCTCGTATGCGATGTGACACGCCCAGGTCGCATATGCGATTGAATGAGATTGCACGTAGGTCGTTCATTTGCTGTCACACGTGCGTTAGTAGCCTATGTTAAATTGATCAATTTTGTGTGCGATCCTTTAGATCATGTGTTCCGTGACGTATGCATTGGGCACCTTTTTTTTTTTTATTTATTGACTTGACAAGCGTGTGTAATGTGTAGGGATGCGTTTTTACTATGTCATCTGCCATTCAGCTCTGCTACATGGCCGCTAACAGCAGCCACAGACAGCCATGTAGCAGAGCTGAATGGCAGATGACAGCAGACACAGACAGAGCCGCACTGTCAGAATGAACTCGGGTGAACCTCACCCGACTTCACGGTCATGCTGCGGCTCTGTCTGTGTCGCGTCCTGATTAGCGGTCACCAGTGAAGGGCTCACCGGTGACCGCTAAACTCCTGAGTGACTGAATTGAGCAGCCCTCTCTCATACTCACCGATCCCCATTTCCCCGGCGCTGCACGGCATTCACACTGCTCCGGCGGCTTTTACTGTTTTGAAAAAGCCGGCCGCCCATTAAACAATCTGGTATTCCCTGCTTACCCCGCCCACCGGCGCCTATGATTGGTTACAGTGAGACACGCCCCCCACGCTGAGTGACAGGTGTCACACTGCACCCAATCACAGCAGCCGGTGGGCGTGTCTATACTGTGTAGTGAAATAAATAATTAAATAATTAAAAAAAACGGCGTGCGGTCCCCCCCAATTTTAAAACCAGCCAGATAAAGCCATACGGCTGAAGGCTGGTATTCTCAGGATGGGGAGCTCCACGTTATGGGGAGCCCCCCAGCCTAACAATATCAGCCAACAGCCGCCCAGAATTGCCGCATACATTAGATGCGACAGTTCTGGGACTGTACCCGGCTCTTCCCGATTTGCCCTGGTGCGTTGGCAAATCGGGGTAATAAGGAGTTATTGGCAGCCCATAGCTGCCAATAAGTCCTAGATTAATCATGTCAGGCGTCTATGAGACACCTTCCATGATTAATCTGTAAGTGACAGTAAAAAAACACACACACATGAAAAAATCCTTTATTAGAAATAAAAAACACAAACACATTCCCTCATCACCAATTTATTAACCCCCGACAAACCCTCCATGTCCGGCGTACTCCACAGTCCTCCAGCGTCGCGTCCAGCTCTGCTGCATGGAGGTGACAGGAGCAGCAGAAGACACCGCCGCTCCGGTCACCTCCACGCAGGTAATGAAGACAGCCGCGCGATCAGCTGATCTGTCACTGAGGTTACCCGCTGTCACTGGATCCAGCGGTGGATGCAGCGGTGGCCGCGGGTAACCTCAGTGACAGCTCAGCTGATCGCGCTACTCACCTCCGCTCCGGTCAGCTCCAGTCAGCAACTGAGGTGAGTAGCGCGATCAGCTGAGCTGTCACTGAGGTTACCCGCGGCCACCGCTGCATCCACCGCTGGATCCAGTGACAGCGGCTAACCTCAGTGACAGATCAGCTGATCGCACGGCTGTCTTCATTACCTGCGTGGAGGTGACCGGAGCGGCGGTGTCTTCTGCTGCTCCTGTCACCTCCATGCAGCAGAGCTGGACGCGACGCTGGAGGACTGTGGAGTACGCCGGACATGGAGGGTTTGTCGGGGGTTAATAAATTGGTGATGAGGGAATGTGTTTGTGTTTTTTATTTCTAATAAAGGATTTTTTCATGTGTGTGTGTTTTTTTACTGTCACTTACAGATTAATCATGGAAGGTGTCTCATAGACGCCTGACATGATTAATCTAGGACTTATTGGCAGCTATGGGCTGCCAATAACTCCTTATTACCCCGATTTGCCAACGCACCAGGGCAAATCGGGAAGAGCCGGGTACAGTCCCAGAACTGTCGCATCTAATGTATGCGGCAATTCTGGGCGGCTGTTGGCTGATATTGTTAGGCTGGGGGGCTCCCCATAACGTGGAGCTCCCCATCCTGAGAATACCAGCCTTCAGCCGTATGGCTTTATCTGGCTGGTTTTAAAATTGGGGGGGACCGCACGCCGTTTTTTTTAATTATTTAATTATTTATTTCAATACACAGTATAGACACGCCCACCGGCTGCTGTGATTGGGTGCAGTGTGACACCTGTCACTCAGCGTGGGGGCGTGTCTCACTGTAACCAATCACAGACGCCGGTGGGCGGGGTAAGCAGGGAATACGAGATTGTTTAATGGGCGGCCGGCTTTTTCAAAACAGTAAAAGCCGCCGGAGCAGTGTGAATGCCGTGCAGCGCTGCGCTGGATATCGGGGATCGGTGAGTATATGAGAGAGGGGGTAAGAGGGATAGACTGACATGGACAGAGAGAGAGGGACAGAGATAGTGACGGACTGACAGAGATTAGTGCATGACAGACATTGTGAGGCGCTTCAGAACGCAGCTTTTCAGCTGCGCTCTGAAGCGGACCTTTTTTAAGCTGCGGTGCAGAGCGCACACCTGCGCACATAGCATCAGACACCAAAATCGTATGAGGGATGTCACACGTTACAATTGACTAGTTTCGTACTACCAAACGTCCAATGTATGAGGAATAAACGACGTGTATGCGATCACCGTATTTTCGTTCAATATCGATCGCATGTAGGTTTCACACGCAAACACGTCACGAACGATGCCGGATGTGCGTCACTTACAACTTGACCCCGACGACGGATTGAAAGATCTATTGAAGCGTGTAAAGCAGGCATTAGACAGGTAGATGGTACAATTCAATCACAGATAATTAGTAATAACTTAGTTCATAATGGTTAGTGGGATATAGCCTGAATTCAACAGGGGATAACACCATAAATACAGAATTTTCCCATACAAAATATTCCGACATCAATTATCCATATATATATATATATATATATATATAAAAATAATAATAATAATTTTATTCATTTATATAGCGCTATTAATTCCATAGCGCTTTACATACATTGGCAACACTGTCCCCCTTGGGGCTCACAATCTAGAGTCCCTATCTGTATGTTTTTTGTAGTGTGGGAGGAAACCGGAGAACCCGGCGGAAACCCACACAAACACGGGGAGAACATACAAACTCCTTGCAGATGGTGTCCTTGGTGGGATTTGAACCCAGGACCCCAGCGCTGCAAGGCTGCAGTGCTAACATATATATGTATATATCTCAAATACAGAAGGTCCAACCCACATAGTTATCACATATAAATTATAATCAGATCCGCAATTGAAGATCATCAAACCACAATAAATTAGAATTGATGCTGTAAGATTCCTGTAAATAAGCCAATCTTATAATAATATTGTGCTGCAAGGCAAAGTACCGTATTTTTCGGACTACAAGACGCACTTTGTTCCTTCCAAATGTTGGGGGAAAGTGGGGGGTGCGTCTTATAGTCTAAATGTAGGGCTGCGGGGAATGAGGGTGCTGTGGTGGAGCGGGTCATCGGGGGCACGAGCAGGCTGCAGCAGCGCCTGCCGTGACCACGTGGGCCCGCTCATTACATATGCACGCCCATCCTCCCGCCCATCTCTCAGCGCTGAAGTCGACACTGATAGGTGGGCGGGGTGATGGGCGGGGGGTGCGCGCATACTAAACAGCCAGCCAGCATGATCACCCCTGGCAACTACAGACTGGAGTGATCATGTGCGGCTGTATTCACTATTCCCCGCACATCATCATCAGCGCAGGGTGCAGTAAATCAGTACACTCACCGTTCCCCTGCAGCATCGCAATGTCCTCCTGTCTGCCAAAACAAGGAAGCCGCGGAGACACCATCACATGTTTCTCAATGCTGGCAGGTAACTAGCCAGGTCTTTCACCGGGAAGGAAAAACCACGGGAAGGGCGGTCTCCAGTCAAGGAAACCACCTATGCCAAAACATGGTATCCATCCACAGACAGCTGTTTCGGGGTATTTGCCCCTCATCAGTGTGGAGTAGGAAACTGGCTAGTGGGAGCAATACCTAGTAGAAGACTATATAGGTAAGGATCGTTGACCTTAGGGAGATCAACATCCAGCACCGCGGAGCACCATCCCGTGTTTTCTGAACGCAGTGATTCTAGAGCAATGCCCCCTGGGAAATATGCAAAACAAGGAAGTCGCGGAGACGGTAGTTTGAGGACCCCTGACGAAGCTGCTACACAGCGTAACGCGTGGGGCTTCCCACGACCTCTATTACTGAGGCATATTTTGCTTCCCTCCATGGCTGCATTAACCTTTTACTCCTTTTCCACCATTTAATCTGGTCCACATACTTGCTTTACAGCTGTCCACCGCTGAGAAACCGGGCCCGGTTGGTAAATATGTGCATACGGGGTGGATAGGAGAACATTTTTGCTGGAATTTTTGCCTTAACCCTTTCCCTATGCTCTGCTCCAGTAACAACCCCAATTTTGGTACTTTAGTGGTTGGCATACGTATATTGTGTGTAACTATATTTTTACCTGGGTTATCAAACTACTTTCCCTTGCAGCACAATACCATTATAGGATTGGGTTATTTACAGGAATCTTACAGCATCAATTCCAATTTATTGTGGTTTGATGATCTTCAATTGCGGATCTGATTATAATTTATATGCGATAACTATGGGGGTTGGACCTTCTGTATTTGAGATATATACATATATATATATGGATAATTGATGTTGGAATATTTTGTATGGGAAAATTCTGTATTGATGGTGTTATCCCTTGTTGAATTCAGGCTATATCCCACTAACCATTATGAACTAGGTTATTACTAATTATCTGTGATTGAATTGCATCATCTACCTGTCTTAAACTGCAATTGACTTCTATATATTGGTTCTGTCTCTGTTTTTGTAGCCATGGCTAAATTATACAGAGGTTGTTTTGGAATTTGTGTATGTTTTTAATGTTTTTAATCTTGTGGTTTTTCATGGATTTAATAAAATTCTAGTATTTTCATATAGAATTTGGATGTACGCCTCTCTTTTGTGTAGCCCTTCTCTCCTATATACACCAGGCTTGTCTCTAATAGGACTTCAATTTCCAATTAAGTCTGACGCCTGTCTGAGTCACAGACTCAGACTCAGCTTCACTACCATTCGTGGCCATCAGAGGGAGCTCCAAAACAGCACCCACACAGACGACATTCACAACAGTCAGCTCTGTATATATAATTATAGCATGAACTTAGAACTTCCAGTATGTCCTTAACTATGGTAAGAAGATACTGGGAGTTGTAGTTATCAGTCCTTATCAGACCATACAGAAACCACAGAACCGACTTCTCAATTTCCCTGATTCTGACTCTACGACTCCGACTCCCTCATACACTTGAAATCAGAAGCTTCCATCCACTCCCTATAAAGACACATATGCATGTTTTTCTCACTCTCTGACATAAAATCAGAATAAATCTTTCCCGTTTTAGGTCAATTAGGAACCAAAATTATTTATACTTGCCAAACGCCAAAATAATAAGAGAGAATGCTTTAAGACATTTTTATTACTTTCTGCAAACTCAAAAGTTTTACTTTCATCAGACCACAGGACATGTCTCCAAAAATTCAGGACATGTCTCCAAAAAGCCTTTCACCCCATGTTAATATAGTACTTGTTTCAGTGTGGTTAATGATACAATCTTACCACCTTCCACCACCATCTTCACAAGGTCTTTTGCTTTTGTTCTTGGGTTGATATGCACATGTCTGACCAAAGCACATTCATCTCTGGTATACAATCCTGTCTACTTCCTGAGTAGTATGATAGCTGGACATTTCCATCTTGTTTGTACTTGCATATAATTGTTTGTATTGATGAACCTTCAGGCACCTTCAGGTATCTGGAAATTGCACCCAAGGAGTTATCAGACTTGAGAAAGTCCATAATTTTCTTCCTGGGATCTTGGCTGATTTCTTTTGACCGTCCTATGATTCTACACTAACAAGCACTGTATTTCAGGTGTGCATTAAAATACATCCACAGGTGTGTTTCTAATTAACTCAGATGTTGACAATAAACCTATCAGACGCTTCCAAAGACGTGACATCATCATATGGGTGTTCCCATATTTTTTTAAAGGAACAGTACTCTAAAGGCTACTTTTCACACTGCGATATCGGTCCCGATATCGCTAGTGTGGGTACCCGCCCCCATCTGTTGCGCGACACGGGCAAATCGCTGCCCGTGTCGCACAACAGCCGTCACACATACTTACCTGTCCGGCGACGTCGCTGTGACGGGCGAACCGCCTCCTTTCTAAGAGGGCGGTCCGTGCGGCGTCACAGCGACGTCACTGAAGCGTCACTGAACCGCCGCCCAATAGCAGCGGAGGGGCGGAGCTGAGCGGGACGTAACATCCCGCCCACCTCCTTCCTTCCGCATAGCGGCCGGGAGGCAGGTAAGGGGAGCTTCCTCGTTCCTGCGGCGTCACACGCAGCGATGTGTGCTGCCGCAGGAACGAGGAACAACTTCGTTACTGCTGCAGTAACGATTTTTAAGAATGGACCACCATGTCGCCGATTAGCAATTTTGCACGTTTTTGCAACGATGCAAAATTGCTTATCGGTGTCACACGCAACGGCATCGCTAATGCGGCCGGATGTGCGTCACTAATTCCGTGACCCCAACGACTCCGCATTAGCGATGTCGTAGCGTGTAAAGCCCGCTTTAGTGTATGTAAACTTTTGAATTTGCAGAAAGTAATAATAATTCCTTAAAACATTCTCTCTATTATTATTCTGCATTTGGCAAATAGAAATAACTTTGGTTCCTAAGTGACCTAAAACAAGAATGTTTTATGCTGTTTTCATGTCAGATAGTGAGAAAAACATGCATATGTGTCCTTATAGAGAGAGGATGGAAACTTCTGGTTTCAACTGTACATCACTCATGTTTGTGATAAGTTCCCTGTAGAAAGATGATGACATTACTACTTATATCGTGTAGCTGAAGTGCAGCACAGATTAATCTCAACTAAAAGCCTAGATTTTTAATCAGGAATAGAATAGACATTTATAGGACATTTCATAACTTTTCCAAATTCTTATGAAAAAATATTCACCACATTCTACATTGAACCGCTGTACCCAATTAATTATTTATTTCAAGAGTCGGTCCATTTTATACCGACTCCAACTCCGACTCCTACTCTACAGCCCTGCCTCATACCTCACCCCACAAAAAACAACAAAAACTGGAATATTAATCTATTAAAAAGTTATATGCCCAGCAATATGGTATCAATAGGAACTACAGCTCATCTCACACAAAGTCCGCAAAAAGTTCCATTGAAGAAAAACTGAAAACATTTTTGGATCTTAGCATATGGCAACCTAAAACAAAACTTTTTTCACTAAAGGTTTTTGACTTTGTTTTAGTAGTACAATCTAAAAAACAATTTGGTATTTCTGTACTCGTAATTATACACAGAATAAAGTTGTGTTATTTCTCTCTTTTCCTAATACGCTATATAGTAGTTTTTATCCTGGGGTCACATGAGAGTATAAGAAATCAGCAGCGGGTCATATAGCGGCCACGTGGTCTGCGACAGATCAGCGCAGCTCCTCTCTCACAGAAAGGAGCTGGCTGCTGATCTGCAGGGTGGCCGCGGGCCCCTAACCTCCCAGGCTTGGTTGCAATGGTGACCTCTTTGACTGCGGTAGTTACGCCCCTGGTCTTTACCACATGCCAGAGGAGTAACTGTACTGGTAAATACTGTAAGTCTATTCCCTTTTCCTGCACCAACTCAAAGATACTGTAGCTGAAGACAGCAGATTTGTTTGCTTGGCCTGAACTATACATAATGATCATTTTGTTATTGTTTTCCTATATATCCCTTCTCCATATTCAATGGAAATTCTTAAAATAATTCTGTATTTTATTTGCTCTCTTCCGGAGACTCCAGTCCTTCCTGTAGGAGATTTTAGTATCTATCTTCAACCATATTAGGATAAATTTCATACTGGTAACATCCCCCAAAATGTATCGTGTACCTCTCTATATTATCTGTTAGAAGATAAAGGATTAATAGATCTTTGGATACAAGTAAAATATATCTTTGTACCGTGTTAGCCAGTAGAGATAAAAAAAAAATTTGTTTAAAAGAACAGAAAGTCAACCACTGAGGACTTTCTGTTCTTTTAAACAAATTTTTTTTTAGATCTTTGGAGAGTGCGGAATCCCGAACTAAGATAATACTACCAGATATTTACAAGAATAGTTATGGCCATATGATCTGTATCAATAATTCCCTATGTTAATGTGCCGCCCCGTGCCAGCAGCCGGTGCTGCTCAGATCCAGACCCGCTGTGTGGCTCAAGGGATCCTCCGGACCCTGGGGTCACGCGAACATGCCGAATGAAAAGGGGACGTAGTTGTACGGCCTTGGCCATATTTGGTTTGTGCCGCCACTCACGGTGTGTGGTGAAGTGGGACACCAGCGCTGCTGTTGTGGGATACCCGGGGGGCGATGTAGTGGCAGCCGGATGTTAACCCCTCCGTGGGTAGGCATGGTTGCCCCAGGGCCCAGTGTCTCTGTGTAGGGTATGGTGATGGCAGGGGCTTGCGCAATGGACCAGGGAATGTTTGGTTACTCACAATTAAATGAATCACACAAGTCTTTTGGTAAACCAAGGTGCTGGTGGCCGGCCGCCGCGGCCTGTTGTACTCTGATCCCCCACCCGGGCTGGTGGTCGCCGTCTTCTCCTCTGCACTGGTTGTGGTTGTGTGTTTAGACTTCCCAGTATGGAACACGGGCGTCCGCTCCCGGCTTTCTGTGTGCCTGAGGAGCCGTGCCCGCTGACGCTGACCCATGGGATTTATGGGCCCTGGCGGTTGCCCTATCCCTCTCTGTGGGTGGTTGTCTGCTTTTGGGACTTTGGTTGGGACAGGACCTACAATCCTGCCCTCAATCGGTTGATTAGCTAGGCCATTGGTTCCAGTCCTGGCTCCCGGGTCCGAGTACCCCCTCTGTGCACAGTTTCCGGTCGGGTCTCCGGTTTCGGTACCGGCGGGCTCCAACCCTGCTCCGGTCCTCCTTGGATCTGCCGAGCCGTCTTCCCGTCTCCTGCGGACGGAGACCACCGTCTGCCACCTAGCCAAGGTACCAGGGCTCTGACCCTGGTACCGTCCAACTTGAACTTCTCCTCCGCTGGAGCTACACCTAGCTCCAGCCTCCACTCATCTCAACTTGAACTACAGACTTGAACTACTTCAGACTGACTGTTTTCCCGCCCCGGGCTGTCTAGACCCCTAAGTGGACGTTTCCTAACCGCCTGGTCCCGCCCACTGGTGTGCCTGTCTTGCCCTGAGGGGGGGGGTGACTAGGATTTCAGGTCGGCTGTATGTAACCTAGGTGAGGAAAGGTGTTATGCGGGGGCCTATTGTGTGACTACCTGGTTTTGCCAGGGCGTCACATTAATTCAATTCAATTTTTACCAAGGAGCATATTCAATCATTCACCGATACATATCTACAGCTAGGAAGTGGTAGACCTGAAGGCAAATCTTTATGATGCTTAAATCCCTTTTGGCTGCAGCTGATGGACACGAGTATTGGCAGGAGGCTCTAAGAATACTTCTGCTTTAATAAAAGGTCAGCCTCAAAGAGATGTATCTGTGGTGCAATGAAAAGCATATATGAGAGGAGTCTGTATTGGAGAAATGAGTAATACAAAATCTAAAACAACACAACAGACTCAACAATGGGCGCACCCAGGATCAAAACTAGGGGGGGGCAAGCCATGGTCGTTCAGGTTGTAAAATATTAGAATGGAAAAGGTGAATGAAACAAAAATTTTAAGAGAATTAAATGTAATTATAGCTCGATTAATGACTCCGCGCCCCTCTCCACACACACACACACACACACACACACACACAATGCACCCCCCATCACCCCCTATACACACACACACACACACACAATGCACCCCCCATCACCCCCTATACACACACACACACACACACACAATGCACCCCCCATCACTCCCTACACACACACACAATGCACCCCCCCATCACCCCCTACACACACACACACACACACATGTACACCCCATTACCCCTCCACACACACACACACACACACACACTACAGTGCACCCTCCATTACCCCTCCCCCCACACACAATACAATGCACCCTCCATTACCCCCTCCCCAGACGTAATACATTGCACCCCCCGATCACTCCCTGCAGACACAAATTACACTACCCCATCACTACACACTCCTGCCTCCCCCCTCCCTCGGAATACAGTGCTCCTCCTCTGCCTGTCACAAAGCTGTGTCTCCTTCATAAATGTTCCCCGTTATGTGTCCTCAGCCCCTCTCCACACATCTCCATTAATTACACCTGTCTCTTCGGCTCCTCCATGGAGCGCTTACCGCTTCCTGATCCTGATCCTGATGTCTCCTGTGTCCCGGCGCCCGCAGCACTGTGATGACGTCAGCAATGTGCTGATCTCATCATGTTGCTGCAGGTCAGGGGCGGGGCCCCGACCCGGCGCACTGTTCAAATGTATTTATGTCTGAAAGGCGCAAATACATTTGAATAGGAAGAAGGAGGAAGCTGCAGTCACCGGCGCGCTCCTCTGCACTGTGTGCATGCCGGGCACACAGCACACAGCAGGGCCGGCACAGCACAGTGCGCTGCCTCCTGCTGCAGCTAGTGTGCCCGGCATGCACACAGTGCAGAGGAGCGCACCGGTGGCTGCAGATACAGCGACCCACTACAGGCACCGGCCCACTACACTGTGCCCCTGCTTCTAGGGGGGGGCGGGTGCCCCCCCGGCCCTCGCTGGGTATGCCCATGGACTCAACAATAACAATGGGAAGTTTGGGAAAAGGAGAAAAAATATATTGAAGCTCCTACTGAAAGTACTAATATAGATTGGGAATATGGCCAAAAAATGTTGTCCGTCCAATTAATATTGGTGGCGTTCCAAAAACAACTGTTCATTAAACAACAATTTTTTTTGGAGATTGAAGGCGCTTAACACCTTCTAGCCAATATAGTTAAAGGGAACCTGTCACCTAGAATATGTGTTCTGACCTATCAGCGCATGTGTGCCCTAATTAACCTCCCTACCCATCCTTGTGTTGTAAAATTGTATAATATGAAAGTAATAAAAAACGTTTTATTACCTTCATATTTCCTATGTAAATTAGAGAGCCGCTGGCCACAGGGGCGGTGCCTTGCCCTATGGACGTCTGCATACTTTCTGTGGTATCAGGTTCCCTTTAAAACACAAAGAGACATGGCACATATATTGTGACAAGCAAAAGGGTAATAATGTTTTGAACTTTTGACTTTCAACCTCCATATCTCACCATCCACTAGATCTTTGAGTGTGAATATACCTTCATTTTATAGACAATCATCTTGCCTATCTCACACATAAAATTTGTCTTGCAACTATTTAGCTTATGATTAGTTATGCAGATTCTCATTAGGCTACTGCATTGTTCATGTTTTGCTTCTGGTGTTTAAAAAAAAAAAATTCTTCCTGTATACTACAAATTACAACCTCTTCTCACATTTCCTAATAGCTCAGTGTGTTATTAGGTTGACTCCCAAGTAAAAGGTCATTGGTTCAAATGGAGGAGCAGCCATGATGAAGATCTAGAAAATAGAAAAAGTGGCTCTAGTTTCAGAGAGAAGTAAGTAAAACTTTGAGGAAGGCTTTGAGAAAGAACAAAGTTGCGTTTGAAAAGCGTCGCTGGTTTTGCTCTACCCCCCCATTTTTTTTCGTATCTATATTTTTATATGTGAAAGTTAAATTAAAAAAAAAGTTTTACTTACCTCTCTCTAGAGATGGAGCCGCTTATTCTATTTTCTGGATTGCTGTCGTCTGATCACGACGGGTCTTCAGTGCGTACCGAAGTAGGTGTCTGGACTGGTGAACTGTCAAATACCCTTCAACAAATGAATAAGATTTCCCAAGGAAAGAGAAACAGTAACATTCAGCTTATCAATAGCAGTTTCTCGGCCAAGAAAATTGCCAAACTGCATCATGTGAGTGCCATGACAGTTTGAAGAATATGAAATGAAGTCCATCCATCAAATCAATAGCCTGAAATTGGACATCCAAACAAAACATCGGGAGTCAACATGTCGGCTCATCACAAGGTCTATCAGTTCTAGTGTGACAAACATAGCAGTAGAGGTGGCTCCTATGCTTCGTAATAGTGAGATCACAGATGTCCATACAAGCACTGTGTCATACATTTTACACAAGTCTGGAATGGTGGCCGAAAAAAAAGTAAAGACGCTTCGACTTCAATAAGAAGCGTCAGCTTGAGTTTGCAAAGAACAATGAAAAGTGTAGAGTAGAAGATTGGAAACAGGGGTTTTGGAGCGATGAGACAAAAGTCTATAGACTAGGCTCTCATGGGTGCAAATGGGTCTGGAAGAAACAATGAAAAAGGGGGCTAATGGATTGAGAAATTGAAGAAACTGTCAAGTTCAGTGCAGGAAGCCTGATGATTTTGGGTTGTTTCACAGCCAAAGGTATTGGATACTTGACCAGGATAGATGGTGGTATCAATGCTGAGTTATATGCGACTATCCTCCAGGTTGAGTCACTGCATACATTTGAGTACTATGGGTATGAAAAAGGCGACATAGTGTTCCAGCAGAGCAATAACCCGAAGCATATGTCGAGATTGGTGAAGAAATGGTTCAATGACAATGAAGTAGAGGTTCTGGATTGGCCTCAACATTCCCCAAACTACAACCCAACTGAAGACTTGAGACCTGGGATCAGATTTCGGCTGAGACATTCTTGAATCTGGTCAAGAACATGCTCAGAAGGATTCAGGCAATGTTGGAAGCCAAAGGCAAATACTTACAAAGTAATAAAAATTAAAATTTAGACTTTATGAGCAAAACATTAACAATGAAGTGACATGTCAAGAATCTGCATAACTAATCATATGCTAAATAGTTGAAAGTTAAAATGAAGGTAGTCTCACATTCAAAGCTGTAGTGAATGGTGAGATATGGAACCTGAAAATCAACAGTTAAAAACCTTGTTACCCTTATGCTTGTCACGGTAAACAGGCTGGTGGCATTAGATGGGAGGATAGTCTTTGATAATGAGGAACTAATAATCTTCACCTCTATTTCAGTAACGTATATAAGTACAAGACCACCTTTTTGAAAAATATCTCCTCTTATCTGGATGGAATCACTATTCCCAGACTTTCTGAGGCCACAGGGGACCTGGAGGATGCTGTGAAATCACTGCAAAATGAAAAAGTGCATGGAGCTGATGGACTCCCAGCAGAGTGTGTTAAGTTATACAGGGATGTATTGCTACACAACCTTCTAGAGGTGTAGGAAGAGAGTTCATTGCCAGATTCCATGAAAGAAGCTATTATAGTCCTAATATTAAACTGGGGAAGGGCTTGTCACTAATGGGTTCTTATAGGCGAATTACTCCCAGTTGATGTTAAATTAATGGCCAAAGCTTTGGCTAATAGGTCAATTAAGGCCATTAGGGATCTGGTTCATGAAGACCAGTTTGGGTTTATGCCTAATGCGTCTACTTCAGTAAGTCTAAGATGTTTATACGTGAATCTACAGTTGAGTTCTCAGGGGACTTTTGGTAGGGTGATTCTGACCTGGGACATTGCTAAATCATTCAACAGTGTCAAATGGAGGTATGTCTTGGCTGTATTAGAAGTTTTAGAAAGGATGGATTTTGGTCCTAACTACATTGCGCCAATTTAGGCTCCGAGAAACTGGTGAATCCAAGACATTTAATCTATGAAGTGGTGGCAGGCAGGGCTGTCTATTATCACCCCTCCTTTTTGCTCTGTCAGTTGACCTCTGGCATGCCAGCTGAGAGAATCAAGAATCTTTGTAGGACTCAGGGCTGGAAAAATAGAGGATCGTGTGAGCCTACATGCTTATGACATGCTACTTTTTTGGATTCTGTAAAGAACTCATTACATTCATTAATGGAAAAGATAGTGACTTTTGATCGATGGTCTGGTGTGATGATCAATTGGGACAAACCGGGAGGGGGAGTGGTGCGGCGATGGTGGAGTGGGGCTCACAGTAGGCAGGGTCGCATCTAAAGGATGTCGGCGACGGCATGAGGGAGGCAATGAAGCAGACCTGGGGCTAGGAGGCGCGTTGCGGGTGCCATTGGTCACCAGGCAGTGGACACATTGAGGTTCAGGAAAATGGATGCGGAGGCAGTGCATGTGCAGATTGAGATCTTGGAGAGCTGAGGTTTCAATCTGTATATGTATCCCCTCCATAGCCATTTTCCTGAAGACCATCACGTCGGAAGTGGCGTACACATAGATTGAGATCTTGATTCTCCGAGATTTCAGTTTGTGCTTGCACTGCCTCCGCAGCCACTTTCTTGAAGCCCATCATGTTTACTGCCTGGAGATCAATGGCACCTCCGTCACCCTGCTGGGACACCCCCTCTTCCCAGCCTTGGGATCTCGTGCCGCTGCTGCCACTGATGTCTTTTAGCTGCGACACTGCCTTCTGTGACCCCACTTGTCACGTTAGGTATGGGGAAGTACCAATCGAGTGCTTAAAGTTAAGAGAAGGGGACTCCTCAATCTAGGGAAGGGGGAGATGTTTATCCCTGATCAAACCTACAGCTGGTTCCTCACCACCCTAGATAGGTTCCACACCTATGCGCTGAGCCGGATACCTGACCCTAGGTATCTCTAGTGCAGGAGCCTAATTAGGGAATAGGTGTGTTGAGCTCTTTATCAACCCCACTAAATGCTAAATCAAAACACAATAGAGACATATGGAGGAAAAAGCATGAACTATTTAGCCACAGAAGACACAGGCAGGAGTTCAGCAAGCTTCAGCAATGATACTATGCATGAGAGCAAGCCACTTGCTTGCAACCAAAGCTAGAAAGAATTGAATAATATCACCAGCACCAGTGCAGTGAAAAGAAAGTATTTAAGCACCAAGAGAATGCTGATGATCAGCAGCTGGGTGGGAGGTGATCTTCTGTTGGGTCCAAAATCAGGAGAGATGAAAATCCAATAGGAGCGCTACCTATTACAATGAATATTGACAGCAGGAACAATAGAATGTCAGGGAGCATTTTGAACAGCCAAACGCTATGACCTCCTATAGCCAAAAACCACATGACTTTCACCCGTGACACCGCTGCACTGCCGCCATGTCCCCGGTGAGCTATATCCAGATTATAAAACAAACTCTAAGACTATAAGATGGGCCTCCTTAACATAATAAAATATTTTTTTTCCTATTTACATCTTCTAAATTTGTGGTGTGTTTTATAACCCGAAAAATATGGTAATTTAAATTTTTGGCTACTTTTCAGCTAAATTTACCATTACATTAAAGTACAAAATGTGATGAAAAAGACAATATTAGAATCTCAGATATATTTGGAAGCATTCCAGAGTTATTACCGCATAAAGTGACAGTGGTCAGAATTGAAAAATTTTACCTGATAAGGAAGGTAAAAACTGGCTTAAATGTGAAGCAGTGTAATGAAAGAGGGTGTTACCATTAATGAACATACTCTAACCCTATTCTTTGAGGCATAATAAGCCTGGGAAAAGGTCATTGTGAATGGAGGGGGATAAGGGTCAGTTGGGACTTCACCTATTGTCAATGCTGGATCCTATGTGTTATGAACTGTGCATAGAGGTGTTACATGTCATTGTAATCCTGCCTCTGATTATAAGGAAACTGCTGTAATTTTTTTCTGAAAGGATAGAAAGTATGAGTCTTAAGGCCATGTCACACTAAGCAACATCGCTAGCAACATCGCTGCTGAGGCACGACTTTTGTGACGTAACAGCGATGTTGCTAGCGATGTTGCTGTGTGTGACATCCAGCAACAACCTGGCCCCTGCTGTGAGGTCGTTGGTTGTTACTGAATGTCCTGGACCATTTTTTAGTTGTTGCTCTCCCGCTGTGAAGCACAGATCGCTGTGTGTGACAGCGAGAGAGCAACAACTGAATGTGCAGTGAGCAGGGAGCCGGCTTCTGTGGACGCTGGTAACCACGGTAAACATTGGGTAACCAAGAAGCCCTTTACCTTCGTTACCAGCGTCCGCCGCTCTCACACTGCCAGTGCCGGCTCCCTGCTCTCTGCACACGTAGCCGGAGTACACATTGGGTAATTAACCCGATGTGTACTGTGGCTAGGAGTGCAGGGAGCAGGGAGCCGACACTGGCAGCGTGAGAGCGGCGGACGCTGGTAACGAAGGTAAATATTGGGTAACCAAGGAAAGGGCTTCTTGGTTACCCGATGTTTACCGTGGTTACCAGCGTCCGCAGGAGCCGGCTCCCTGCTGCTGCACACGTAGCAGAGTACACATTGGGTAATTAACCCGATGTGTACTGTGGCTAGGTGTGCAGGGAGCCACCGCTAAGCGGTGTGCGCTGGTAACCAAGGTAAATATCGGGTTGGTTACCCGATATTTACCTTAGTTAGCGCGCGGGATCGCTTCCACGCGTCGCTGCTGGCTGGGAGCTGGTCACTGGTTGATGGTGAGATCTGCCTGTGTGACAGCTAACCAGCAACCCGTGTAGCGACGCTCCAGCGATCCCTGCCAGGTCAGGTTGCTTGTGGGATCGCTGGAGCGTCGCTTAGTGTGACGGTACCTTAAGGCCTCACTCCCACTTGTGTTTAAAACAGAGGAATGCAATCTGATAAAAAATGTTAGTGCACTTGCATCCATGTTATTCAAAGCGGCAGTGTCCATCTGCAAGTTTTTCCTCAGCTTACTAACACCAGGACTTGATGCCAGCTGATATTACACAGCTGACATCAACCCCAAAAACCATTAACCCCATTGCCACCGAACCAGAGCATTTGGGAAGAGCCGAGGCAAAGAACCAGAATTGGAGCATCTAATATGATAATATCAATAACCATGGACTTAACCAGCCTGATAATGCCAGCCCCCAGCTGTCTGCTTTACCTTTGGTGGTTATAAAAAAATAGGGAGACCCCACGTCGTTATTTTAAATTATTTATTTATTAGGTTAAACAAGGCTAAACACCCTTTAGTGCCACATGAAATGCACTAAAGGGCGCAAGTGTATAATACGTAGAGAAGTGGGGCATTATATAGCTAGAGGATATCTATCTATCTGTTACGAATCGGCGTCGCCATAGCCGCAAGCAGCCTGCTGCGGTTTCTGTTGCCCCCAGGCGCCGGCTGCCGTTTTTGGCCGTGCCTTGGGTCGTCCAGCTGGCTGCTTCTTCCTCCATGTCTAAGTGTGGAGAGGCGGCTAGTGCGCATACGTGCCCCGATTTACCCCAGCCAGAGTCTAAATCCAGTGTTTCGCCTAGTGAGCATACTCAGCCTGATAGTGCCATTTCTGAGGCTAAGTCCTCGGTTCAGGCTATTAAGCATACTCCTACACTTAGTGCGAAAAGCCTCTTTGCACAGGTACTTGGACATCGTGCCATGTCTAAGTCCTGTGTTCTCAGGCAGATAGTCTGATTTCCGAGACTGTTGTTCAGGCTATTGAGCATGCTCAGGCACTTAGTGCATCAGAGGCTAGGTCCGGTAAGGACCTCACTGGGCATGTCTGGGAGGTGGCAGGCTCTGATAGGCCGACACACATCAGGTGTCCTGATGATGTGCCAACTGCGGACTGACTCGCAGAGGCCCGCCCCTATGACACGACACCTCCCCATTGGTCGTCAGATGATGACTGGTGAAGTGTTTGGGGCGTGGCTGCCATGAGGTCATCAATGACGTGGCGGTTCCGGATAGGCCGCTGGTGACGTTGATGATGACATGGCACTCTGCTGTTGGACCCTGGAGGTGCCATTGTAGTCTACTCTGAGTTTGGGGCGGACCCAGGTTATAAAAGGGGCTGGAGACAACATGGTGGTGCGCAGTCTTCACATTTGCTCAGACAGAGCACACCTCCATGTTAGAGCCTTATTGCGGCATAAGCCTGTGTTTGGAAGCAGTAGGTAGGGTTAGGCATCCAGTGCTTGTCACGCCAAGACACCCGTGGCTCAGCACGTTTGGGTCAGGCGCCGGGCTTCCACCTCTTACCGTCCAGTCCTGCTTGTGCATCCCAGTGGAGTTAACTGGGCTGCGGCTGCTGCGCCTCCTGTCCAATTGTGCCCCCTACGCACACGGACAGAGCACCTGCTGCGCCACCTGTCTGGTTGTGCCTTCTACGCGCATGGACAGTGTACCCCAGGACCCCTGTGGAGTTAACAGGGTGTTCCAGGATTAGGTGTGTGAATCTATTATCCTCCTTGACTTCCCAGTCAACGCTACTGGTGTGATCTCTTGGCCTGACGTGTCCTCTACACACGTGGCCATTCGCGTAGTGACCAGAGCCGCTAATCAAAGGACCGCTCGGTCTGTCGTGTCTGACACACGTGGCCAACAGGGCGCTGTCGCAGCAGTCTTCTCGGTCAACGCTACCTGGTCACCATCCGGCCTGACGTGTTCCCTGCACACGGGGTCAGGATTGCGCCAACTCCACCGAAACGCTAACTGGGTTGTCGTCCGGTCTGACGTGTTCCTACACACGTGACCGGTTCCCAGGTTTCCTGGGTTATTTCAGAGCCATCCAGCTCTTTAGTCTCCGCCTAACCCTCAGGTGCCAGAAGATCCTTTGTCATCTGGAGCACGGTGGGCCCTGACTGGCAATTAGGATATATACCCCCTGCTCCTAATCTGCCGGTTCCCCCGTAACACTATCTATCTATCTATCTATCTATCTATTTATCTATCTATCTATCTATTTATCTATTTATCTATCTATCTGTTTAGATTTGATTGCGTTATTATTTCTGACAACTAGCAAGAATGTACAAGAGTATTCTAATGTTAAAAATGCATTTCATGATATCCACAATTACATATGCATGACACTTGTCCCACTTTTCGGGATGAGTATCGAAGAGATTATTTATACGCTAGTGAGAGTGAGACTTAAAATTGCTCCTGTAGCTAGAGGAAAAATTGCATTACCGACTGATTTTGTTTTTTTTAATAAAGATTGTGATATGAAAATAAAATATTGCCCTAATAATTTGAATTTTATTATTCCTATTATTATTATTACATAATCACTTATGTGTTTAGAATGGGATGCCATAAAAGCCTCTGTAAGTGTATTGTGTAGGTATCCTAATACTTTTGCCCATGAAATGTATTTATCATATAGAATAAACACTCAGCTTTATTACTATGCAGTAACATATAAAATGCTGTAAACTAAAAGGAAAAAACAAACACTTTGTCTACTTGATTATCTGTAGCCTATTTCATCTGGCTTTGGAGGACTACCGAGACCGGCTTTCAAGAAGAACTGGGTTTAGAGGACTTCGGGGACCAGATGTTGAAGTCTATTAATCCACAAGAACACAGTTCCTGACTTATTCCAATTAACACAAATGAAGTAAAATGTACTGGAAAAGATATTTCTACATCTCACTCATTGTTCTACTGAAGAATTGAAAAACCAGTACATCGAATCTTCAAGAGAAGAGAATTAATACTACAAGAAATACCCTTCAGACAAAAACATAAGCACATTAAAG
This sequence comes from Anomaloglossus baeobatrachus, assembly GCF_048569485.1. Lineage (NCBI taxonomy): Eukaryota > Metazoa > Chordata > Amphibia > Anura > Aromobatidae > Anomaloglossus > Anomaloglossus baeobatrachus. The sequence goes on along the minus strand of NC_134355.1, from coordinate 114,288,439 downwards.
CCTATTAATGTATTCCTTGAAGAAAGTCGGCAGCTGAATACAAATCCTACATTCTAGTTGGCAGCCACCTTGTGAACCTACATTATGGAGAGATATCCCAGAAGCACATGTTTGGAAGCATCTTCCTTTATTTGAATTGATACAGCATACTATAATACCGTTTTATCCTCTGATGTCCCCTTTTCATAGGATTGTAAGCCTCACTTCATCATAAGATGATCTGATATGCATGCAAAGGATTACAGATTTAAGGAAGCTACTGTAACTTTCCATGTTAACTGGCAAAGAAGAGTTTCTCAAATTTGTATAAAAAAAAAAATCACTGACAATTTATTCACTGATTAGTTTCTGATTTTTTATTTATTTAATATTTTAAACCTGGAGATAATTGCTAAATATATGGTTACTGCATTAAATATTATTTCAACCAACATTAAAGATTCATTATAGGCTTATTCACTGGGGAGCTCATGATTCGAGAGGGGCTCTAGAGAGTTCTTGGCCTACAGAGCCCCAGTCTTGGAATCAAGTCAAGGCTTGTCATTCAGACCCCCAGTGATCAGTAATTTATTCCCTATCCTATGCATAGGAAATAATTTACTATTTTGGGAATAACCCTATAAGTATCAGATACACATACTTTACCAACTAACAGGGGAAGAAACAAAGAAACAACGTCTAAATAGACATTGAAGGACAAATGTTATATTTCAAGGTGGTGCATAAATAGTAGGGGGCAGCTGCACCCAGGCCCTGCGCTTCAACAAGTGCGTTCCTGTAAGCTGCTGTACATGTACAGCAGAATGATTGCGACGGCTCATAATCAGAACTAATGTGGCGCCCCTGAGGCTCCAGTCGCCACAGAGTACTGCACCTTAATTAAGCTGCGGTATTCACCTCGAGTAAGGAGAGGTTATTTACCGGTGTTGCACATTCACACTTTACATACAGTCAGGTGCCTTCCTACTGGGGGGATGGGCCAGAGTAGATAGGGCGGTGGCCATCATGAAGCATGGGACTTTCCCGGTCACTGAAGCCAGCCACCTGGGGGGGGGCTTGTTCCACTTTGGGTACAAGTAGGAGCAACTAACACAATATTCAGTCAGTCTACCCGGGACTTCATTTCTGGCGACAAGACACCACCACTACCTTCTTCCTTTTTCTTCTTTCACGGGGCCTGTGGCTTGGAGCAGAATGCTCAGTCTGGGCTCCTCACTACTGAAGGAGCAACTTTTAGAAAGGACATTTTCCAAACATCGGTGGCTTCTCTCAACTTATTTGAGGTTGACGGGTCCCATTACAGCGGGTGACTGGTACAAAAGCATTGCAGAGTATAAGATCAGTGATAAGGGAAGGGAAGTTGATGTCCTATAGAGGGACTATGTAAAAAGTAAAAAAAAAAAAAAAGTTCGAAAAATTATAAAAATATATCGCTAAAAAAAAGTTCAATAAAATGTGATAAAAAGTCGAATGTAAATAAAAATGATATAGCTGAAAACGGAAAACGTCATTTTGTCCCACAAAAAGCAAGCCAGGAATGCAGACAACTATTTAGTTAAGAAAATTGTTTTATTGTGTAAACACATCCAAACATAACAAAAACCATAAATGTGATATCGCTGTAATCGTACTGAACAATTAATAAAGGCATCTTATTAATTTTACCACAAGCTGAACGGCATAAAAAATAAATAACCAAAAAATAATTAATCCCTGAATTGCTGTTTTATGTTCATTCTGCCTCCCAAACATTGAAATAGAAGGGGATCAAAAAATGTTATGTTCCCGAAAATGGTACTCAAAAAAAAGTCAACTCATACCGTAAAATACAAGCCCTCACATGACTGTCAGCAGAAATCTAGAAAAATTTTAGCTTTCAAAATATAGTGGTGCAAAACTTTTTGGGTAAAAAAAATATTTACAAAGTATGTGATAATAGCCAAACATAAAAAACTATAGAAAACTGGTATCGCTGCAATTGCACTGACCCTAAGAAAAAAGGTGTGTAATCACTTATACCACAAGGTAAATACTACAAAAAAAATAAATACAATTTTTTTTAAACTGCTGTTGATTTGTTCATTCTTCCTCCTAAAGATTGCAGTAAGACTCAGCTCACATTAATCCTGCGCTGTACGCTAAGCACTTATATTGTGGTTTCCGTGTAAATCTTTGAAATACATGATTCACATGGAACCCCTTGGGCAGATGGAGTCACCTTGGACTCTGTCCTATGATCCGGTGATGTCTATTTTTTAAATGTGCATAAAAGCGCATCCAACCACAGCTTTGTGCACTTTTGAAAAGAAGGACACCGCTGAACAGAGGCCAGATGCAGTGCAGAGAAAATCTACTGCCTCATTATAGTGTTTCGTCTGAATCACATCATTTGGAGATTTAGTTGGAAACCATCAATGTAAGTGCTCAGCATGGAGCACAGGAGAAATGTGATCCAAAATTCTATGTAAAATGTTCTCAATAAAAGCTTCAACTTAATCCACAAAACCAACAAGTCCCCACTCAGATCTGTCTAGGGTAACAGAAATATAGGGCATTTACATGTTACTGGTAAAAAAGAATTTGGAAAAGTGAAATGTCACCTTGCCCCCTAAAATGCAGCAAATTCTGTGCTGTTCCCCTCCCTTCTGAGCCCCACAGTGTGTGTAAACAACATTTAGAGTCCACATGTTTAGCATGACAACATGCATTAATGCTTGTTCATGGAAAACACCACTGGAGTCAAAATCGTTACTACACCTGTAGATAAATTCCCAGAGGGGTGTAATTTCCAAAATGGGGGTAACGTGTGTGGGGGGGTCTCTGCTTGTTTTGGCACTTAGAGGCTCTTTACATGGAGTCTACAATCTATTCTAGGAAAATCTGTGTACCAAGAGTCAAATAACGCTTCTTCCCTCTCAAGTGTCTTCATGTGGCTAAGCAGTACTGTATAGTCACATATGGGGTATTGCCATGTTCAGCAGATATTGTGTGAAACATTTTGGTACCATTATTACACATATCCCTATGTGAAAATGTAAAATCTAGGGCTAAAACTATTTTTTTTGTGGTAAAAATGTAATTATTGTTTTATTCACAGCCCAATGGTATAAAATTATGTGACAAACCTGTGGTGTCAATATGATCACTGCACCCCTAGATGAATTGAGAGATGTAGTTTGTAAAATGGGGTCACTTATGGGGGGGGTTCACCTAAAGGACTCTGACAATATAACATGGCACCCTCAAACCAGAATTGCAAAACCTGTCCTATAATATGGCGCTTTGTTATGATCCGGAACCATGGAAGACCACCACAAATCATTGGTAAAAGGTGACAAGAGCATTGGCAACTAATCTGGCCGCCATCCCCTTACTAACCATCAACACTAGAAGTAGCCGAGGGGTGAACTAACAACCTGTGCAACCCAGCCGGAGAACTAGCTATCCTAAAGGAAGGAAAAATGAATAACTCTCTGCCTCAGAAAATAGATAAAGAATAGCAAGCCCCCCACATTCAAAGACTGCGGTGATATAGGAAAACACAATACACAGATAGATGATAGGATTAGCAAAAGGTGAGGCCCCCACTGACTAAAATAGGAAAGGACAGGAAAGGGGCTGATGGTGGCCAGAGAAAAACCCTGCAGAATTCCAAATTCCTGATAGTACAAAAAGGCCCTCAGATCGCACGATCTGCACTCCGTCCTATACCAGGCGCTCTTGTCATACCAATGAACAGAAAACAAGAATCATTACAAATTCAAAAAGCCACAAACACATGGACTTAAAGGAGCTATACTCCAAACATAACTGCAGGGAGTTTCCCAGCTAAGCAACTGAGAGAGAAAATCCCTGCATACAAATAAACAGAAAACAACCACAGCAAATGACAAACTCAGATAAGAGTAAAAGAACCAAACAACAAATAAAGAGCAAAGCACTTATCTGGGGTAGATGTGGTGTGGAGCAGAATGATGCAGGCTGGCGAACAAAGAACAACTGACATCCGGTATAGCCTGCTATCAGACCAGGATTTAAATAAGCAGAGAGTTAGCAATGGAAACGCCCATTGCTCAACACACCTGGTCTATGTCCAAACCATTCCTGGCCACAAGAGGGAGCCTCCCAGCAGCCAAAGCATAACTGACATTCACAACAGCGCTTCTTCCCTTCTGAGCTTCTCAGTGTACCTGAAAGTAGTTCCCGATTACAAGTAGGGTATTGGTGCACTCAAGAGAAGTAACACAACAAATTGAGTGGTGCATCTTTCTTATTAGCTCTTATAAAAATTTAAAACGTATGGTTTAAACAACATTTTAGTGCTAAAATGTAATTTATTCGTTCTTCATCACCCAATGGTATAACATTCTGTGAGGCACATGTGGTGTTAACATGCTCACTGCACCCCTAGATAAATTCATTGAGGGGGGTAGTTTGTAAAGTGATGTAACTTCTGCTATTTTTATGGCACGTTAGGGGCTCTGCCAATGTGACATGGCACCACCCTCAAACCATTTCAGCAGAATCTGCATTCCAATATGGCACCCCTTTTCTTCTGAGCTTTGCACTGTGCCTGAAAAGTAGGTTTTGATAACACATGGGGTATTGACATACTCAGGAGAAATTGCCTAACAAAGTGTACCATTCATTTTTTCCTATTACCCCTTTTGAAAATTAAAAATTTGGGGCCAAATAAACATTTTAGTGGAAAAAAATGGGATTTTATAATTTACTCACAACGCACAACGTCATACAATTCTGTAAATCGCCTGAGGGTTAAAATTGCTCACTATCCCGTAATTGAATTCCTTGAGAAGTGTAGTTTTCAAAATGGGGTCACTTGAGTGGGTTTCTCCTGTTTTGGTATATCAGGGGATCTTCAAATGTGACATAACATCTGCAATCTATTCCAGCCAAAATGGTTCTCCAAAATTCAAATAGCGCTCCATCCCTTCTGAGCCCCGTCGTGCGCCCAAAAAGTAGTTTTCCACATACACATACACATACACATACATATGTGTACTCAAGAGAAGTTGCATAACTTTAATTTCCAGAATGGAATATGAAATATAAGCTGTGCCATGATTGGTTGCCATGGGTAGCAAACAGTTTTTCTTTTAGACAGTGGGCCTCATATATCTAAACTGTCTACAAGAAAATCTGTGCTTTTTGTATATAGCAAACAATCTCAGCACAGCTTTCATTTTTAAACAGCTCTGGTAAAAAGGAAGCTAAGCTGTGATTGGTAGACATGGGAAAACGTTCAGTTTTTTTGTAGATAGTTTCATAGATCTCCCCATTGCTTTCTCCTTGTTCTAATGTTAAAGAAAAAAGGCCAGTCCTAGCTATATGTGATAATCAACTGTGCTAGATAATCATAATAGTACTACGACCATTGCAAATAGGCCATATAATCAATCAAATCTACTTCTCTGTCATCTTGGCTATGTGCCCACAGTGCTTTTTTTTTCAGCACAAAAAAAGCTGCTATTTTTGTGCTTCTTTTCATGCTTCTTTTTATTTATTGAGATAGGGGAAAAAAGCGGGGAAAAAAGCAGGAACAATTGACATGCCGCTTCTTTTTTCAGCAACAAAAAAAAGCAGGGAAAAAAGAAGCACTGTGGGCACAGCACGTCACGATTCTCATAGACTTTGCTGGAATGCATTTGTGCCGCCCCTACGCCAGCAGTCGGGCTGCTCGGATCCGGATCCGCAATGTGGCTCGATGGACTCTCCGGACCTGGGGGTCGTGCGGACACTTCAAATAAAAGGGGACGTATATATACGGGGATTGCTGTAATCACTTGGTGACGCCACCCATGGTGTGGGAGATATAGCACCACTGCTGCTGTTGGGGAGCACCCGTGGGCGACGGGATAGCAGCTCGATGTTAACCCCTCCATGGGTAGGGGTGGACGCCCCAGGGCTCAGTCTCTCTGTGCTGAGGATGGTGATTGCAGGGGCCGGCGCGCCCAGTCAGACCGGGGGATGTCAGTGTACTCACAGTCAAATGAATCACACAAGTCCAATGGTAAACCAAGGTGCTGGTGGCCGGCCGCCGTGGTCGGATGTATTCTGGTCCCTCACCCGGGGTTATGGTCTGTGTCACTTTCCTCAGCACTATTCTTAGTTCTTCTTGGACTTCTCGGTATAGAACACGGGAGTCCGCTCCCAGAACTACGGGTAGGAGCCTTGCCCGCAGATGCTGACCCGTGGGATCTAAAGGGGCCCTGGCGGATGCCCTATCCCCCGCGTTGGGCTGCCGGTCTGCTTTTTGGGACTTTGGGTGAGACAGGACCTGTAATCCTGTCCTCAACTGGTGGTTCCGATCTCTGCTTCAGGGTCCAGGTACCCCCTCTGTGTACGGTTTCCAGGTCGGTTCTCCGGTGTCGGTACCAGCGGGCTCCTACCCTCCCGGTCCACCTCGGATCTCCGCAGCCGTCTTCCTGTCTCCTGACAGACACGGACCACCGTCTGCCACCTAGCCAGTACGCCGGGGCTCCAACCCCGACGCCTTTCAACTCCACCCAACTCCAACTTCACTGTCAACTGTCCAAACTCCAAACTCTATACTCCAAAACTGCTATTTTTCCCGCCCCGGTTTCTCTAGACCCCTAGGTGGGTGTTCTCCTTCCGCCTGGTCCCGCCCACTGGTGTGCCTTTCCTACCCTGGGGGAGGTGACTAGGGTTTTGTCGGCTCGGTGTAACCCTGTGAGGCAAGGTGTTATATGGGGCCTACTTGTGTGTGAGACACCTGGCGGCGCCAGGGCGTCACACGTTTCCCCTGCTTTTTATTGCTTAAAAAAGCAAGGAAAAAAAGCATGAAAAAAACCCCCATGAGCACAAGGCCTTAGAGGGGCTTTCTTTTACTATACCTCATTGTCAATGCTGCATTTAGCATTTTATATCGTTTTAGAAATAGTGCCGCTGGAGAAAGTCTGGATGTAAAAAAAACCTAGGCCTCATGCTGAATTGGAGAAATACAAACATGTTCCACCATTGCTTTTAAGGATGAATATTGCACTTATCAAAATCCTATGGAGCGTGACATCTTTTTTTTTATCTGACAGATATCTGTCAGCTATGGAGTGGAATATTTAGTGACAGACAATTTTCTCAGCTATTTTTTTTCTTCCTTATAACGATTTTGTTAACATTTTCTGAATTATGTTAAACATTTTCTTAGACTTTTTCTATTGATACTCTTTTTAACTTTTTTTTGTTTGCTGATTTTTCATAGTTTTCTTAAATCCATTAATCTTAGTTTTAATTGTTAAAGTTGTTTTTTTTTATAGGGAAAACACGTACAAAACACTCAAAAGACATCCAGGAGTGTTACATGTGTTTTCTAGCCTTTACATTAACGTCTATTATAAATATTGGGAGCAGTGGCGTAACTAGAGTTTGATGGGCCCCCGTGCAAAGTTTGGACCTTGGCACCCCCCTCCACGTACACCGACACTTGGGGTATGGGATAATGACACTTAGGGGTACTTTGCACACTACGACATCGCAGCTGCGATGTTGGTGGGGTCAAATTAAAAGTGACGCACTTCTGGCATCGCATGCGACATCGTAGTGTGTAAAGGCTCGATGATACGATTAACGAGCGCAAAAGCGTCGTAATCGTATCATCGGTGCAGCGTCGGCGTAATCCATAATTACGCTGACGCGACAGTCCGATGTTGTTCCTCGCTCCTGCGGCAGCACACATCGCTGTGTGTGAAGCCGCAGGAGCGAGGAACATCTCCTACCGGCGGAAGGAAGGAGATGGGCGGGATATTTACATCCCACTCATCTCCGCCCCTCAGCTCCGATTGGCTGCAAGGCGTGTGATGTCGCTATGACGCCGCACGACCCGCCCCCTTAACAAGGAGGCGGGTCGCTGGCCAGAGCGACGGTCGCAGGACAGGTGAGTCCATGTGAAGCTGCCGTAGCGATAATGTTCGCTACGGCAGCTATCACAAGGATATCGCTGCTGCGACGGGGGCGGGTACTATCACGCTCGGCATCGCAGCATCGGCCTGCGATGTCGCAGCATGCAACGTACCCCTTACACTTGGCTCTTACCCTCAGCACCCAGGATTCCCATGATCTGAAATCCCTCTATCAGCACCCACTTTCCTATGTTCTTATATCTATCTTGTCCTTGGCACCCAGCTTCCCCATGTTCTGCTATACATGTTTCCCTCAGCACCCAGCTTTCCCATATCAGAGCATGGGAAAGCTGGGTGCTGAGGGAAAGAGCCTTTTTCCCCTCAACACAAAACGTTCCCATCCTATGCTTGTATCTTTGTCCCCCCTTGTATATAGTTCAACAAATACAATAATTGCCCCCACATAGCCTTCCATATAGTATAAAGGGTCCCACAAACCTTTCATATATTAGAATGTACCCCCATTGTTCTCCATATATTATAATGCACCCCCATAGTCCATGTATAAACTAGCCCCCATAGTCCTCCATATATTATAATGTAGCCCTCATAGTCCTTTATGTATTATAATGCAGCCCCATAAACCTTCATGTTGTATAATGCATCCACATAGACCTCCATGTATAATGCACCCCTATAGTCCATGTATAAGGTGTTCTTCATGTTGTATAATGCATCCCCATAGACCTCCATGTATAATCCACCCCTATAGTCCATGTATAAGGTGTCCTTCATGTTGTATAATGCAACCCCCCAGGCCTCCATGTATAATGCAGCTCCCCAGGCCACCATGTATAATGCAGCCCCCCAGGCCTCCATGTGTAATGCAGCCCCCAAGGCCTCTGGCCACCGTGTACTCACTGATTTAAAACCCCCCAAAACAGAACAAAAACAAAAAACACACAAAAAACAATAAATATTTACCTGCCTCGTTTCACCGCTGCGCTGTCCTCACCTCTTCTCTCCTCATTCCCCCACTGCTCTGGTCAGAGTCCTCCCATCCTGTGCTCTGCATGCCTCAGCACAGCAGTTGCGCAGGATTGACGTCCCGCTCAGTCACAGGGGTAGATTGATGAAGCATCGAGCGGCGCTGGCTGTGTGCGATGTCGGGTGAGGGGGCTCGGTGTCGCTGCTACTGACACCAGGCCCCCCTAACTCACGGGTCATATAGCGGCCGCGTGCTCTGCGACCCAACATCGCAGCTCCTCTCTCACAGCGAGGAGCCAGCTGCTGATCGGCGGGGGGGGGGGGGGGGGCCCTAACCTGCCGGGCCCGGTCGCAATGGCAATCTCTGCAACCATGGTCATTACGCCCTTGATTGGGAGGCTTCATAGTTGATGGAAGTATGGAAATACAAAAAATGCTGAAAAAACCTATACAGTTGTGCTTAACAGTTTACATACCCCAGCAGATTTTTTTGCTTTCTTGATCTTTTTTCAGATAATATGATGAAAACATAAAATCTTTTTCCACTCATGGTTAGTGGTTGGGTGAATCCATTTATTGTCAAACTACTGTGTTTTTTTTAAATCATAATGACAACCAAAAACATCCAAATGACCCTGATCAAAAGTTCACATTTCCCAGTTCTTAATACTGTGTATTGCTCCCTCTAACATCAATGACAGCTTGAAGTCTTTTGTGGTAGTTGTGGATGAGGCTCTTTATTTTCTCAGATGGTAAAGCTGCTCATTTTTCTTGACAAAAAGCCTCCAGTTCCTGTAAATTCCTGGACTTTCTTGCATGAACTGCGCTCTTGAGTTCTCCCCAGAGTGGTTCAATGATATTGAGGTCAGGAAACTGAGATGGCCACTCCAGAACCTTCACTTTTTTTCTGCTTTAGCCAATCACAGGTCGACTTGGCCTTGTATTTTGGATCATTGTCATGTTGGAACGTCCAAGTACATCCCATGTGCAGCTTCTGGGCTGAGGAGTGCAAATTTGCCTCCAGTATTTGCTGATAACGTTCTGCATTTATCTTTAGTGTGTATTTCTGAACTTGGCAATACCAAAAATGTGTATTTTAATTATTTTTTAAATTAAGTTTCAAAGGGTAGTGATTTGAACTTCTGTGTTTTTATTACATTTTTTCATATTTTTTAAAACTTTTACTTTTTTTTAATTTACTAGTCCCCTGAGGCGACTTCCGATCACTTCTGCTATACAGAGTAGTGTATCAGCACCACTTTATACAACACAAATGTTGTATTGCTATGAATGCCTGCGCTCAGCTGGCATTCACAGGAAACACATCATGACAGCCACAGGGGTCATCAACTAACCCCAGCTCAAGGGGCCACCGATGGGAGAGAGGAATGACGTGCTTCCTGTTGGCGCACGTCATTCATTAAATCATGTCAGAACCACCTGCAGTACAGAAATATATTCATGTAACCCCCATCAGTACAGAAACACAGCATCAAAACCCTCATTAGTACAGTAATATATCACCAGAACCTTCATCACCGCATGCTAATCAGAAGAAATGTCAGAACAGACCCATATACATTTGTCTTGTATGAACTTACGACTTCCAGTATGTCCTTAGCAATGGGAAGGAGATACTGGAAGTTGTTGCTATCAGTCATCATCAAACTGCGGACAATACAGTAATCCCAATATTGATGAGAATTATTCAGTATCACAAATAAACATTTAAATCCAAGTACCTTATAGATTACGTTGTCTCTGATCAGAGTCATTCTCTTACTTTTCTTCATCTTTTTCTTGCACTATGACACCTTTTCACATGAACAGCTTGTATCTGCAGACTTCCATATTTTCCGGTCTTTTGCAGTACATCCTGACATGATACCTTTAAATATAATGTCTTTATAATGGACCTGTATAAAAATATCTACCCATGCTGTGCTCTCACACTATGGAATTGTACCTGGAAAGCTGAACATTTTCTAATTTCTCCTCACCTTTGCAGAGATATTAGCTTGTGAAGTTTAGCTTATAATTAATAATAAGTCCAGCGGGGCAGTGCTAGAGACTTTTAATTGTTGACTAATGATAAGCAGTAGGTGGCATGCAATGAAAAAAGGACATGTCCTCAGAAGGTCAAAAGAACATGTTTTTTTTACTGGGAGACATGTAACAATAGACAGCCTGCTTTCAGCCCTGATCTCTGCAGCTGCTATGTAGTATAGAGCAGAACTGAGTTTGATTACAAACACCTCAAGCTTTCACCTCAGTAAGTGTGGGTGGAGGGGAGAACAGTTGATCTGAGTGTGATTACAAACACCTGAGCAGCTTTTCTCTCACAACCCTGGCAGCTCAGCTGTATTCTCCTCCCCCCACACTGACTGCAATGAGATGAAAGCTGTTCTATATATCACATATCTACCCTATATTACATTGTACCTGTAAAGATCAGGCCTCAGAAAAGGACTGTCTATCATTACATCTCACAGGAGAAGGCATGTTTTCTCACCTTCTAGAGGAGTGTTCTTTTTTCCCCTGCCTGATACCTCCTGGTTTTGATTGGTCAATGTCATGCAGGGGAAAAAGCAAATGCCCCCAGAAAAGTCCTTTGGACTTATTATAAATTACTTGTATAACCTACATTTCACAAATTAATATATTTGCAACAAAAATGAGAAATGAAAAAATAAAAATTATTTTATTCCGCTCTGTAGCCACTAATATATCATGACATGCTCAAACTGGTGGAATTTTCCCTTTTAAGCATTACTCCAGCATTTTTTTTTATTTCACTGTTGGAGTGATATCATAAATACATATTCACTGCACCTAGTAATATAATTCTGTTCTTGGCACCGCTGCTAGTTTGTGACCTTCCGGATTGCTCCAGTGTTTGCTAGGCAAACTGAAGGTCACTTCTCAATGTAAAGTCTATAAGAGCCTGAACTAGGCCAGAATGAGGCCCTCATAGACTTATATTGAGAGCTTGTGACCATTACCTCTGACATCAATCAGAAGTTGCAGTAACATGATGGCAGATCCATGATTTGGCTTTAGACTTTGGATTTAGATTTTAGAATGTATTCTCTGCTAACCAAAACAATGGTGGATTTACATGATTAACAAAATAAAGTATTATTTTTAACCAACTGTGAACTACTGCAATGGTATGGTGCAGTGGCGTAACTAGAGTTTGATACTCTTCCATGTATAATGCACCCATATAGTCCATGTATAAGGTGTGCATCATGTTGTATAATGCAGCCCCATAAACCTCCATGTATAATGCAGCCAGCCCCCCATGCTCCATGTAAACTGCAGCCAGCCCCCCATGCTCCATGTATAATGCAGCCAGCCCCCCCATGCTCCATGTATAATGCAGCCAGCCCCCCCATGCTCCATGTATAATGCAGCCAGCCCCCCCATGTTCCATGTGTAATGCAGGCATCTCCCATGCTCCATGTATAATGCAGGCAGCCCCCCAAGCTCCATGTATAATGCAGGTAGACCCCCCATGCTCCATGTATAATGCAGGCAGCCCTCCATGCTCCATGTAAACTGCAGGCAGCCCCCCATGCTCCATGTATAATGCAGCCAGCCCCCCCGTGCTCCATGTATAATGCAGCCAGCCCCCTATGCTCCAGGTATAATGGCGCCAGCCCCCCCCATGCTCCATATATAATGCAGCCAGCCCCCCCATGCTCCATGTATAATGCAGCCAGCCCCTCCATGCTCCATGTATAATGCAGCCAGCCCCCCATGCTCCATGTATAATGCAGCCAGCCCCCCATGCTCCATGTATAATGCAGGCAGCCCCCCATGCTTCATGTATAATGCAGCCAGCCCCTCCATGCTGCATGTATAATGCAGCCCCTGGCCACCGTGTACACACGGATTTAAAAAAAAAAACAAACAAAAAAACAAAAAACAAGTTCTATGACCTCTCTCCTCGTTCCAGCGCTGCTCTGTACTCACCTCTCCTTGTTCCCCTGCTTCTGCCGTCGGTGTCCTCCCGCCCTGCGCTCTGTGCTCTCAGCATAGCGGACGCACTGGAGTGACGTCACTGTGCAGGCATGGGGGGGAGAATGATGGAGCATGGAGCTGCTCTGACTGCTCCACGCTTCATTGTTGATGTGCACGATGATGGAGGAGGGAGGCCCGGTGCCGCCGCTCACACCATGCAGGGTGACCCGGTGTCAGCGGCGGCGGCGACACCGGGTCATACGGCGGCCGCATGGTCTGAGCCAGATCAGCACAGCTCCTCTCACAGAAAGGAGCTGGCTGCTGATCTGCCGGGTGGCTGCGGGCCCCTAAGCTGCAGGGCGCGGTCACAGTTGCAGGTAGTTACGCCCCTGGTATGGTGAACTATGGTAGGGAAAGTTAATTAACAGTGATCATTCTGTATAAGGCTAGTTTCACACTTGCGCTATTTTGACACAAACGGAATCCGTCACTAATGTAGTACAGTTTATTTATTTACAGTGGAAGCGCGTTACTATGGCGCGTGTGTGTGTCATGCAGTACCCGCTTGTGTGCACATGATGTCGCGCTTCCACTGTAAATAAATGAACTGTACTACATTAGTGACGGATTCCGTTTGCGTCAAAATAGCGCAAGTGTGAGTGAGCCCTTATTCATATCAGTGGGATGGAAAGGAAGGATGCAACAAAAGAACTCCCCATGTTCCAGCTTCTTGGATCCCTGGAAGTGTGATGTATAGGTGATACAGTATATAGGTGATCGTGGGGTGAGGTTAGTTTTAGTAGCACAAGAGTTTTTGAGTGCTGTTGGTTAGGGACTATTCATTTAGAGCAAAACAGGGTGTTAACATACAGATCTTTCTGGTTACTCTGGTGCATGTGATCCCATTAAAACATGGTCTGTATAGAGAATTCCTGTTGAGCAGCACTTTTCAGAGGAAGGTCATGGTCTATGGGGGATTACTGTATGCATTATTTTCATCATTACACAACAACTTCCTTTAAAATTGCAATTTAATTCTGCGCCATCTGCTTCACAATCAGGTATATATTGTACAATATTATAATAATCCACATTGTAGTTCACTGTAGAGCAGAACTCAGTCCGGGACCATGAGTCTTCTTACACTTAGGACCCCTCTGTAGAGAATGTCTTACATCGTACAAGTGATTGAGTCAAGAAAATAGTCAAATTCTTTTTTCAAGTCCAGAAATTCAAATAGTATATAAAGACAATTTTTATTGCATTTGTTTGGTTTGTATTGATCACAAATCTTGGGAACAAATAGTCACTATTTTAGCTTTCTGCAATGTGATGTATTCAATGATTTATTATTTTGTGAGTTACAATATGGCATTACTTTTATTTAAATACATTGAATATCTGAGAAACTTGGAACTGCAGACACAGATATAAGTTTGTTTTTTTTATATAAATCTAAAATACCAACTATACAAAAGTAGTCAGAAAAATAAGTATAGTTTTATTGCCCTCTACTGGTGACTGTGCAGAATACAATGTGCTAGGTACAATGCCAGTTGTACAGTGAATTTCAGAAAAATACAAAATTATGCAATATGTCTTTTACTATATATACACTGTAAGGCTAGTTTCACACTTGCGCTATTTCGACACAAACGGAATCCGTCACTAATGTAGTACAGTTCATTTAATTACAGTGGAAGCGCATTACTATGGCGCGTGTGTGTGTCATGCAGTACCCGCTTGTGTCCACATGGTGTCGCGCTTCCACTGTAAATAAATGAACTGTACTGCATTAGTGACGGATTCCGTTTGCATCAAAATAGCGCAAGTGTGAGTGAGCGCTAACAATGCTACTCACTTTGCTGCGAGTTGAGGCAATAACAGGAATGTCATGATCCGGGCCGGCTTTTCCCTGCTGCTGGTTACACCCAGCTCTGGCCTGGTCATGTCAGGGGTTAACTTCCCTTGCCTCGTTCTGGATCCCAGGACGCTATATATTGCCTCTCTACGTATGGCTCAGTGCCAGTGATATTTCTGCCTTGCAGCTTGTATACTGGTTCTGGTGAGTGTTCCTGATCTGTTCTGCCTCCCTGCTACTGTGTCCTGACTCGTACCCTCCCCCGTTTGTCTGCCTGTCCCGGTCCCTGACTTACCTCTCCTGTCTGTTGTTTGTGTTTTCCTCTGCATACCTGATCTCCCGGCTTCCGACTCATTCTGTTTTCTGACTTTGATATTGATCCTCCCTTTGCAGTGACTCGCTTTCCTTGCTAGACCCTCACTATTTGACTAATCTTTTGCCCCCTGGTGGTTCACCTGTTAGCATTGCGGAAGTTACTCTGCTGTACTTCAGCTGCCTTTCCGTTACAGTGTTTCTTTGTCTCTCCTTCACTACTATGCTGCCACCTAGTGGGGATTACGCTGTACTGTGTCTTACTAGCCTTTGTACAGCGTGACAAGGAACAGTTTATTTTGAATAGTGAGGCTAGTTTATTTAAAAGTGTATAAAGCAAGGCTTATCGGCCACAAAGGTACAAAAAAAAAATCCAAAACAATAAGTCCTTGTCACTGCGGGCTCGCCCACACGGGATAAACAGTCCTCTTTCATACACAGAGATCCACTGTAAGGCCAGAGTCACACTTGCGAGTGCCTCGCGTGTAACTCGCGCGAGTCTCTCATTGAATCACCCGGCACGGATTCGCACTCTCCTGACAGGAGCGGGTCGGTTGCATGTATGTCTACGCAGCTGAGACGCTCCTGTCCAGAGAGTGTGAGTCCATGCCGGGTGATTCAATGAGAGACTCGCGCGAGTTACACGCGAGGCACTCGCAAGTGTGACTCTGGCCTTAAGGTCTAGCAACCTTCAGGCACAGACCGCATATGAGACTACTGCTCTCCTTTTCTCTTAGAACCACACCCAGAAGTGGAGGTATGTGAGCAGCCAGAACCGCCTGTCTCTCCGGCTGCTCGTAAATACCGGCCCTAATATTCTGCCAGCACTACCTGTACTGGAGCTTACTCCCGGGCTTACATTACAGAGGATAACTACTCTGCAGAGTACAGATAAACTACATATTACATGGACATACAGTAAGTGTTACAATAAATGTAAGGGGGAAAAAAAGGGAAAGCACGATCAGACGTCCAATAAATGCAGTTACATTTATTCAGAACAGGTATTACAAGATAAACACCTCATGTCTAAATGTTAAAAACATCCAAAAGTGCCCGTGCTTAATTCTCATATAGAAAGATATACTAATAATATAGCAAATAGTCATGCATAGATGGCAATTCAAAGTATGCTGCATAGGTAACAATACACAAAAATGGGCCAAAAAAATAGAAGAGCAGTGAAAAAGCATCCCTGATCACAATAACACATCAGTGGGCAGTGTAAAATATGAAACAGGTATGGTGTTAGAAGCCAGACATAGCATAGCAGCCAAGGTGAAAAGGGGTAAGACGGGAGGTGCTATAACCCTTGTAGAGGAGATGGAATAAAGATAAGCATTAAGTAGAGCACAAGATTTGCACACAACCAATGTAATGGTCAGACTATCACACATAAAGAAGGTGAGCTGGAGAGAAAAAATGCAATGAGAACAAAGATATATACCTGGTACTATACCACAGTAGAAGAGGACAGCTGGGCACACTGACTACCCGACGCGCATTTCAACTACGCCTTTGTCAAGGGAATTTTAGAGCAGCATTAGCAAAAGTTTTCACCTCTCACAATACAAGGGGTGAAATAAGTGCCAAATCTGCAGCAAAATCATTACAAATCCACATATAATACTTGCAGATTTTCCTGTGGATATGCTGGAGATCTTTGTCACTCAGTTTACATCTTGTGTGGAGGTTTCCTTAATGATTCAGAAGATAAAGGTAGATCTATTTAAAAAATAAATTAAATGAGCATTACCAGTGTGAGGGGTACTTTGCATGTTGCGACATCACTATTGCGATATCGTCGGGGTCAAATCGAAAGTGACGCACATCCGGTGCCAGTAACAACGTCGCAACGTGTAAAGCCTAGAAGCACCGATAAATGATCGCAAAAGCGTCGTAAATCGGTGATCTGTGTAGTGTCGGTCATTTCCATAATTTCGCTGCAGTGACAGGTACGATGTTGTTCCTCGTTCCTACGGCTGCACACATCGCTGTGTATGAAGCCGCAGGAGCGAGGAACATCTCCTTACCTGCGTCCCACCTGCAATGAGGAAGGAAGGAGGTGGGCAAGATGTTTACGTCCCGCTTATCTCCGCCCCTCCGCTTCTGTTGACTGCCTGCCATGTGACGTCGCTGTGACGCCGCACGACCCGCCCCCTTAGGAAGGAGACGGGTCGCTGGCCAGAGCGACGTCACAGGGCAGGTAAGTCCGTGTGAAGCTGCTGTAGCGATAATGTTCACCACGGCAGCTATCACAAGATATCGCATCTGCGACGGGGGCGGGGACTATCGCGCTCGGCATCGCTACAATCGGCTAGCGATGTTGCAGCGTGCAAAGTACCCCTTAGACTTGTAATGACTGACAGTCTGCTCTCCTGATCTACATGTCTCACACTGGTAATTCCTCCTTTTATTTACAATAATATCTGGAGGCAGATTCTTCGGGAGATCCTTGTCCGGCCCAGAGATCTGAACAGGTCATTCACATAGGAGAAAAATGTGAATTTCTCTGGAGTAAAGAGTGCTTTACACGCTACGATATATCAAACGATATGTCGTCGGGGTCACATCGTTAGTGACGCACATCCGGCCTCGTTTGACATATCGTACCGTGTGACACAAATGAGCGACTTAGAACGAGCAAAAATACTCACCTTATCGTTGCTCGTTGACACGTCGCTCATTTTCAAAAAATCGAACGTCCTTCTGTGCTCCGGTTGTTCATTGTTCCCGAGGCAGCACACGTCGCTCCGTGTGACACCCCGGGAATGATGAACTGCAGCTTACCTGCGGCCGCCGCAAATGCGGAAGGAAGGAGGTGGGCGGGATGTTTACATCCCGCTCATCTCCGCCCCTCCGCTTCTATTGGCCGGTCGCTCTGTGACTTTGCTGTGACGCCGAACGCCCCTTCCCCTTCAGGAAGAGGATGTTTGCCTCCCACAGCGAGGTCGTTCGGGAGGTATGTGTGACAGGGGTTACTGACTTTGTGCGACACGGACAACAAATTGCCCGTGCCGCACAAACGGTGGGGGCAGGTGCGATTGCAAATGCGATCGCACGATTAATTGCAGCGTGTAAAGCAGGCTTTAGACATCAGATATCAAGGTATCATTTTATTCAACGCTCTATGAGCTAAATGTCCATATTTGTGGCTTATAAGTTTTGATTCTACTGACAAATGCTCTTCAGCCATGCCCTTTGTAGTGTCTAGTAAAAGGGTTATCCATGTTTTTTTTTTTAGTTATAGGACTTGCAGGTGTTAAAAATAAGAGACTAAACTTTGCTCATACTCTTCCCATCTTAGTTGACAGGCTGCACTAAGACCACTGGTGCCGATCAAGTGCGGCCACGGAGAGTAAAAGTAATATTGGGTGACTATAGTTCAATTTAACCCCTGCAAACCCTATCAGTTAAAAGATGGGAATCCCCTTTAAACCTGCCATGTAGTCTAAAGGCCCCGTTACACGCTACGATTTATCTGACGATCTCAGTAGTGATGTGACACGCCCAGTTCGTAGTTGCGATTTGCCCAGATTGCTCATAGGTCGTTTATTAGCGGTCACACATACACATCTCACAAACGACGGTAAATCGTTCAGCGATATATTGTTTGACCAAGGCGGTCGTGTGGATGTTGTTCGTCGTTGGCAGGGTCTCAAACGTACCAATATGTCTGCTGCATTCCAAACGACGAACAATATTTTGAAACTAAACGACGTGTCAACGATCAACGATTTTCAACCTATTTGCGATTGATCGGAGTCGCTTGTAGGTGTCACACGCAACGACGTCGCTAACGATGACGGAAGTGCGTCACGAAAACTGTGACCCCGACGACATATCTTCAGATAAATTGTAGCGTGTAAAGCCGCCTTTAGTGTTTAACATTAGGTACCAATCAATGGAGTTAGCAGTTCATCCCAATTATGGGATACGAGAGATTATTTTGCGACTTTGAAAAAAAAAAAATAGCAAAAAAAATTCTCCAACTTGTGACTTGCCTTAGGATGAAGTCTCAGGCTATGTGTCCACGTTGCTTTTTACCTGCTTTTGACCTGCTTTTTTGCTGCTTTTTCAACTGCAGCGTTTAATGGCAAAATAGATGTGCTCTGCTTTTCAAGCAAAGTCTATGGGAATTTGGGTTTCTTGTCCGCACTATGCAGTTCAAACTGCAGCCTTTTTGTGGCAGAACTTTGGACAAAAACTCAGCTTTGCAGTGCAAAACCCAAATGGCAAAAACAATTGACATGTCAATTGTTTTTGCCATTTGCGTTTTGCACTGCAAAGCAGAGTTTTTGACCAAATTTCTGCTAGAAAAAGGCTGCAGTTTGAACTGCATAGTGGGCACAAGAAACCCAAATTCCCATAGACTTTGCTTGAAAAGCAGAGCACATCTATTTTGCCATTAAACGCTGCAGTTGAAAAAGCAGCAAAAAAGCAGGTCAAAAGCAGGTAAAAAGCAACGTGGACACATAGCCTCAAGCTGCAGCTTTTGGTGCAGAAATGTCTTAAATTCTTGCATTTACCTGAAATGAACTTGCTGAAATCCATTTAAATGAATTAATAATGAACCCCTCCACAAACACACAAAATACAACATATTTTTTTCCTGTAAGTCCCACATATATAGAAAATGGCTCATAAGGTCCAGACAATATCTCCAACAAGGGTTTATTATTAGATTATTGATCACCTGTATGATGTCCATAAAAGCTAGCTAACCTTCTGCATGGTGATTCACTCATTGCTAATTATTAAATCCTGTAATGATTTAATAATTATTATATAATTCTTTTGCCTCATAAGACACACTAAAACAGGATGAAAAAAAAAATACTTTTAAATAAATAGTCTTGAAATACACTTTTCAACCACCAGGTGGCAAAAAGGAGCAGAAATTGTTGCTGATGGCTGAGAATAGCATCTGCACAATACAAAAAGTGCAATTATGTCACACTGCTATAACAGAACATGTCGGGGTTATTCTTATAGTTTGTTTATATTATAAAAGGTGGAATAAGTCTTATACAAACAGAAAAGGGAGCTGCTTTCCACATAAAAATGAAAAAAGGTAATCATTTTTACAGTACTAATGCTATTAAAATATTATATTATTTATCCATACAGTGAATGCTCAGAAACAAGGAAAAAAAAATATAATAAATTTTTTTGGGTCACCTCGCCTCCCAATAAAAATGGAAAGAGAGGCAATCAAAAATTTCTGTGTACCTCAATAGGGAACCAATAAAAACTAGAAATCATTCGGAAATAAAAATAAACGTTTATACAGCTACATCAATGGAAAAAAAAAGTTATGCTCCCCAAAATGTGATAGCATTTTTAAAGAAGATAGCCACAGTATATTGTGCAGTTTAGAGCAATATTGTGGGGTTAGGCTCCCATTAAAGCAATACTTCTATGGGAGAAGAGCATCATCATTCTGCAGCCAGTGATTAACAATATTTCTGAAAACGTCCATATGAAAGCCATAGAGATAACAGACAAATAGGTAAGTCCATAGATGACCGGTCATAGCTGTAGGGAGATGTAATACATTCATGTGTATGAGCTGTTTAAAATTGTTGTGGCAAAAAAAAAATGATTTTTTTACTTTCAAAAAGTTTTTAAATTTTCTGATATACCGTACTTTATGCTCCAATTCCTCATTGATTGATTGTTCTTCATCTCTTCTTGCTGTCATTCATCAAATATTGAATTTTATTCACTATATGTAATTACCATATGTAGGAAAGATCTTGAAAACCATGGGGAATTGATAAATAATATTGAAGCATTTTAAAACTTTTTACTTTAAAAATAATAACATTTCTTATCAGAAGTAAGTATATTCTTTCCATACCCCATATCTACCATCGTTTTACTCCTATGAAGTCCGACCACAGGCATAGCTTCCCAGAAGAGCATTTACAGAGCACCTGAGAGGAAGAACTACAGTGTATTTTACAAAGGTGGGCCTACATGTGTTAAAAAAATGTAATAAAATATAAATAAGTAGATAAATAAGTAAAAAAATAAATCCCTAAAAATAAAAATAATTATTTTCTGATTTGTCAAATAAAAAAATACTCATTTTTGCAGTATTCATACTATTAGTATTATATTATTTATCCGTACAGTGAATGCTCAGAAACAAGAAAAAAGATCAAGAAATACATTTTTTTGGTCACCTCGCCTCTGAATATAAATGGAATAAAAGGCAATCAAAATTGTCTGTGTACCCCACTAGGAGACAACAAAAACTACAAATCATTGCAAAAGAAAAATAAACTTTTATACAGCTCCATCAATAAAAAAAAAAAAAGAAAAAAAAAGTTATGGTTCCCAAAATGTGATAGCACAAAATCTTATTTTAGCGGTGTATTTTTTACTTTTAAAAGTAGTGAATAATAAAGTGAATAATAAAGAAAAATGTAAACCATCACCATGATCTTACTGATCTACAGAATAAAATAAGGATGTTATTTTTACCTTGAAGGCCCTGAAAAACAGATTTTGTTTTCTATTTTTAGTTCATTAGGTGGTACAATTAAAAATGGAATTCAACACCACATCTTATAAAACAAGCTCTCATACAGCTATACCAATCTAAAATGATAAACTATGATTCCTGGGAATAGAAAACAAAAAATGTAAAAAAAGAAAAATGGCAGTAACAGGAAAGGGTTAAAGGGAACCTGTCACATCATTTATCCCTACTAAACTGCCTCCGATGTCTTACAGGTCATGTCCATCACTAAGATTTTATTCTCAAGTTGAATGTGCCAGTAAAGAAACACTTAAAGTGAACCAGCCATCAGTATTTTCCTATATAAACTAAAGCCAGTGCTATACTGGCACCATCATGCTGATTATATACATACCTTTAGTTGTCAGATTGGATGTACAGTTTTTGAAATACAGGCAAGTAAAACATCAGAAATGTACAGCTTTTTGATTGGCAGCAGCAGCCGAATAGCTAATATGTGGGCGGGGTTTTGCTATCTATTCCTGCTCCTGTCTGCTGCCTGGCCTGTGTACATGTTAGATTGTAATGGCTGCATTTCTAACACGTCCCTA
This sequence comes from Anomaloglossus baeobatrachus, assembly GCF_048569485.1. Classification (NCBI taxonomy): domain Eukaryota; kingdom Metazoa; phylum Chordata; class Amphibia; order Anura; family Aromobatidae; genus Anomaloglossus; species Anomaloglossus baeobatrachus. Next base: position 114,266,356 of record NC_134355.1, on the reverse strand, counting down.
TCACGTGACAGAAATGACTCATACCTGGAAGGAATCCATATAGTCTAGCATCTACAGAAGCCAGGTAACAGACAGGGGCAGGAATAGATAGCAAAACCCAACCCACATATTAGCTATTCGGCAGCTGCTGCCAATCAAAACTGTACATTTCTGTAACTTTACTTGCCTGTATTTCAAAACCTATACATATAATCTGAAAACTAAAGGTATGTGTAGAAACAGCCTGATAGTGCCAGTATAGCACTGGCTTTAGGTTACATAGGAAAATCCTAGTGATTGGTTCGCTTTAATCTTTACCCTAATTGCCTATCAGACCTGGCCTTTCAGTCATACGGAGGTGCTGCATGTCGTTTCAGTCACCATTCTCTGGACCATAGTTACAGCCAGTGCTGTGTGATTGTTGGGTTGGACTGCCCCGATCAGTGTCGGACTACGGTGCCAAGGGCCCACTTAAAAACACTGACTCCATTGGCTCACTGTTCAGCTGCATGCAAGTATTTATGTTACCCTCATTCACAAGTTTGACGCCCTGGCCTATCAGGTCGTCACAGGGCATTGTGCAATCTGACCTTCTGCATGATATCCATCTCCTCCTTGGTCCCTGACCTTTGGTGTTGCTAATAACAAGCTAATCAAAACCCTAGGAACACTCTGCACCACACCCACCAGACACACCAGTGGACAGCCTGAAGGGAATAGGGCTGTTCACTTGGGGGGTTGATTAAGGGAAAGTCAGGAGTGTTAGGAGACAGTCAGTGGAGGAGAGGTCACAAGTCAGTGGAGGACTGACTCTCAAGTGAAGAGGTCAGGAGCTGGGCTCCTCGTTTACTAGGTGGCAGACGTTGGTCTGGGCCTGGTAGGAGCTGGACCACAGTCGCAGGGGATCGTGACAAGGGGCACAAACTGTCGAGGAGGACAGCCAGTGGCCTTGTGCCATCACCGGGCAGGGGCCAGGGCACGACGGAGAACGTGGACCCCAGGCCAGGAAGTAGCTTCAGGCGTCCTGGTAATACACTCGACGAGGATGGAGCCTTCAAGATCCATTCTCCACCCGCTCCAAAACCGGGGTACTAGCGCAACGAGGGGGATAGGACTTTCCCACTGCCTAGTCCAGAAAATCCCAAGCATGAACCCTGAGAGCAAGCTCACTCCGTTAGCCATACGAGTGAGCGGGACCCGTTTAGTTTAAAGCTGAAAGGGACCAACTACAGAAAGAGGTGCCAAGGTCAAGGTGACAGGCTAACAAGCAACACCAATGGGCACCGGATCCAGGCGTGCTCCCTCCCTGCTGCAGTGGCATCAAGAACTTTGGTTTACCACGGTTGTCAGTGTCAGCGTTATTGGACTGAGTGAGTACACAATTAACCGTTACCGGCCCGACAGCACCTCCCCGACACCATCACCGAGTCCTGGGGCATCCCCCCTACCCGTGGAGGGGTTAAACACCTGGCTGCCCACACCATGGCCACCGGGTACTCCCAGCCGCAGCGGTGGTACTTTACCCTTACCACACACCACGGGTGGCGTCACAAACTTTCCACACCATCCCTTGTACATAGCCACCCTTGATTCGAGTGGCCGCACGACCCCTGGGGTCCAGAGACCCCTCTAGCCAACGCAGATCCAGATCCGAGCAGCCCGGCTGCTGACGCGGGGGTGGCACACATGTATTGCGCCAACTGCTGCTCATGTAAGCACTAAGCAGGTAAGTGGCCCATTCCTGCACAGTGGCCCACCGTGGAATTTACCTGTTCTCCTATGGGCTAGTCTGAGCCTGGCTCTGATGTTGAGAATAGATTAGAAGTGTTTCTTAACTTTGATGCTAGGACGTTTAGCTTTGAGAACATGTTAGTGCTGCACATTGCTTGACCTGTAAGACACTGGGAGCAATTTAGTGAGTAAAAATGATGTGACAGGTTCCCTTTAACCCTTGTTTGGTGCCATGAAAAAAATCACTAGTTGTACCAATCTGCATGGGGTCACTTAGACCTCATGGTACCAGACAAAGGTTAAGTATTTAAACCTATTTTAAAATTGTGAATGATTAGTGTAAAGGGGGCAGTTTCCATAGTAAATTCAATTTCCCCTGAATACAGTGACCAGGAGGAAAAGGCAGAGGCAGTGTATTCTGGGTGTATGACCAGACTAAATTATGGGAAGCTTCCCTGCAATGTATCAGATGACAAGTAACAATATAACATTCAGTTTGATGACAGCATTTTATAACACTACATACAAAGAAGTCAACATCCAATATGTAACTTATGATCCTGACGTGATCCATATTTGAAATCATAGGAAGTTACACAATTTTACTCTTGCAGGAGATGGAAATGAATAATTTGATGTTTAATTTTTTTTCCCAGTGCAAACAAAATATGTATCATCTCTGAAAACATCGATGTATCGGTCTGGATAAAATTGCCTTATGCTCGGAACGTAGGAAAGAAACAGGTGGCTGCTAGATCCTGCTGGTAAGACGGTCTAAGTATCTTATAGTATAGGAGACTAACTAAGATTTACTAGGAGCAAATTTTATTGTGGTGGGTTTTATCCATTTAAATGATGAGGGGCAAAGACCCCAAAACACATATCTCCAAATGGCGTTCTTAGTTTGTCTTCTTATTCAAAGTAATATGGCAAGGATCTTTAAAGGGTCAATATTCAATATTGACTTTTAGGATTGCTACGTCCAATATGTGGCACTAGAGTTCCTGTCCTCTTCCTCTCTGAAGAGGCAATTGGTATATTTAAATTTCCAGAGGAGCTGTCATGGCCCTGACGTGTGGTGCGACTCCTGTGCCAGGACCTTCTGTTGTGTCCTCCTGTGTGCGGCTGTCATGTTATTCTTTGCCTGTGATGGGCCGTTCCCTGCACTTGCTCATTCACCGGCGGTGGGAGGGGCTTACTCACACACGCCACTTCCGGGCAATTGCTCTGGCTTAATAGTTACAAAAACTTTTATGTTAAGTTATTGCATTGGACCTATTTACTAAATTTTCTTGACTGTAGTAGCAATACCATCTCTCCATTGATAAGCAGTTTGATATAATTTATTATTAAATGTAATGCCATATTTTACTGGAGACAGGAAATAAGTAGACCATAAACCAATGGTGATGCCAATTCATACATGACGTGTCACACAAGATAGATGTTCTATTTCTAAACACTGGAGGTTCCAATCCACTGTTTCTTCATTATGGCTGCACATCACCGCTGCTGCGCCATTCATGTCTATGGCACTGACTGAGAAAGGCTGGTTAATTAGTAGGGTGTCCAGAATGTCCCAACATTAAATATCACATTCGCTGTAGAGAATATAAAATAATTCACAATGTTTGCCATTTACATGTTGTTAAAAAATGATCCATTGGTGAATTTACTTGCGTATTATTTCACTACTTGGTGTTCAAATTGTATAGCAATGTGCATATCCATCAGAGGAGCTATGTGGTAACAGATAGGCATGCAACTCTCCCCACAGCCAGCTCTCTGTATAGAGATCCTTCACCGCAGAACAGCCAATACATAAAGATTCCTCTGGAGCAACGAGGGCCAGGTTACTAATCCCTTCAATAGCTAACTGGCCCCATAAGCAATTAAAAAGAGCTCTCAGCCTGTCCTATTCAATCATTGCTCTGGTTACAGGTGCCCAGCAGGTGAAAATGGTAAAATTGTGCCCAAAGTGTCAATATTTTGTGTGGACACTATTACTTTCAAGAACTGCCTACTCCATGACGACATCACGGTGCTAGTTGATGTTAGAGACTTTGTGTTCCTCCATTTTCTGTTTGAGGAGGCCCCACAGATGCTCAATAGGGTTTAGGTGCTTACACGCTGCAACATCGCTAGCGATTGCTAGCAATGTCGAGCGCGATAGCACCCGCCCCTGTCGTTCTTGCGATATGTGGTGATCGCTGCCGTAGCGAACATTATCCCTGTGGCAGCATCACACGCCCATACCTTGTCAGCGACGTCGCTGTGACCAGCGAATTATCCCTCCTTCAAGGGGGAGGTGCGTTCGGCATCATAGCGACGTCACTGCGGTGTCACTAAGCGGTCGGCCAATAGAAGCGGAGGGGCGGAGATGAGCGGGACGTAACATCCCGCCCACCTCCTTCCTTCCGCATTGCCGGTAGACGCAGGTAAGGAGATGTTCGTCGTTCCTGCGGTGTCACACATAGCGATGTGTGCTGCCGCAGGAACGACAAACAACCTCGCTACTCACCTGTCAACGATTTTTCGTGTTGGAGCGACCTCTCCAATACCAACGATTTTTACCTCTTTTGCGATCGTTTTAGGTCACTCAGAGGTTTTACATGCTGCGATGTCACTACCGGATGTGCGTCACTAACGACGTGACCCTGACGATATATTGGTTGCGATGTCGCAGCATATAAAGCACCCTTAACCCTCAGTTTCTTTAGCCAGGCAGTGGTCATCTTGGAGGTGTGTTTGGGGTTGTTATCATGTTGCAATACTGCCCTGTGGCCCAGTTTTCAAAGACAGGGGATCATGATCTTCTTCAGTATGTCATCTGTTCTGGGTAGATTCTGTCTTGTTAAATCACTGTCTGGTCTTAGCAACAGTGCTGCAGCTCAGTTTCAGGGTGTGGCCAACATTCTTATAGCCCGGGCCATCTTTATGTGGAGCATAATTCTTATTTTCAGATCCTTAGAGAATAGTCTAGGCTATAAGAAGATTGCCCACACTCTGAAACTGAGCTGCAGAGCAGTGGCCAAGACTATACAGTGGTTTAACAAGACAGGATGCACTCAGAACAGGCCTCGCCATGGTTGACCAAAGCTGAGTGCACATGCTCAACATTATAACCCGTGTTTTTTTCAAAATAGATGTATGAGTGCTGTCATCATTGCTACAGAGCTTACAGAAGTGAAGGATCTGCCTGTCAGTACTCAGACCATACTCTGCACATTGCACCATATTGGTCTGTCATCTCAGAAGGAAGCCTTTTTTAAAGATGATACACAAGAAAGCTCACAAACAGTTTGCTGAAGGCAAGCAGACTAAGGACATATTAGTTGGAACCATGTCCTGTGGTCTGATGAGACCAAGATAGACTTATTTGGTTCAGATGCGGTCAAGCGTGTGTGGCGGCAATCAAATGAGAAGTACAAGGACTTCTGTGTCTTCCCTACAGTCAAGGATGATGGGGCTAGTGTCATGGTTTGGGACTGTATGAGTGCTGCTGGACAGTTCATTGATGGAACCATGAATGTCAATATGTACTGTGACACACTGAAGCAGAGCATTCCTTCGGAAACTGGGCTGCAGTTCAGTATTCAAACATGATAATGACCCTAAATACACTTCTAAAACGACCACTGCCTTGCTACAGATACGGAAGGGTAAAGGTGCTGGACTGACCAAGCATGTCTCCAGACCTAAACCTTATTGAGTATCTTTGGGTCATCCTCAAATATACGGTGGAGGAGCGCCAGGTCTCTAATATCCACCATCTCCGCGATGACATCATAGAGGGGTAGAAGAGGATTCCAGCGACTCTTATGAAGCTCTAGTGAAATCCATGCCCAAGAGAGTTAAGGCAGAGCTTGAAAATAATGGTGGCCACACAAAATATTGACTCTTTGGACACAATGTGGCCATTTTCACTTAGAGGTGTACTCACTTTTGTTGCCAGTGGTTTAGACATTAATGGCTGTGTGTTGAGTTATTTAGAGGCCACAACAAATTTACACTGTAAAGCCCACTTTACACGTTGCAATTAGTTGTACAATCGCATTTGCGATGTGACACGCCCAGGTTGCATACGGGATCTTATGAGATTGCACGTTGGTCGTTCATTTGCTGTCACACGTGCGTTAGTAGTCTATGTTAAATTGGTCAATTTTGTGTGCGATCCTTTAGATCATGTGTTCTGTGACGTATGCATTGGGCACCTTTTTTTTTTTTTTTTTATTTATTGACTTGCCAAGCGTGTGTAATGTGTAGGGATGCGTTTTTACTATGTCATCTGCCATTCAGCTCTGCTACATGGCCGCTGACAGCAGACACAGACAGCCATGTAGCAGAGCTGAATGGCCGATGACAGCAGACACAGATAGAGCCGCACTGTCAGAATGAACTCGGGTGAACTTCCCCCGACTTCATTGTCATGCTGCGGCTCTGTCTGTGTCGCGTCCTGATTAGCGGTCACCAGTGAAGGACTCACCGGTGACCGCTAAACTCCTAAGTTACTGAAGTTAGCAGCCCTCTCTCATATACTCACCGATCCCCGGCACTGCATGGCGTTCACACTGCTCCGGCGGCTTTTACTGTTTTGAAAAAGCCGGCCGCCCATTAAACAATTTCGTATTCCCTGCTTTCCCCGCCCACCGGCGCCTATGATTGGTTACAGTGAGACACGCCCCCACTCTGAGTGACAGGTGTCACACTGCACCCAATCACAGCAGCCGGTGGGCGTGTCTATACTGTGTAGTGAAATAAATAATTAAATAATTAAAAAAAAACAGCATGCGGTCCCCCCCCAATTTTAAAACCAGCCAGATAAAGCCATACGGCTGAAGGCTGGTATTCTCAGGATGGGGAGCTCCACGTTATGGGGAGCCCCCCACCCTAACAATATCAGTCAGCAGCCGCCCAGAATTGCCGCATACATTAGATGCGACAGTTCTGGGACTGTACCCGGCTCTTCCCGATTTGCCCTGGTGCGTTGGCAAATCGGGGTAATAAGGAGTTATTGGCAGCCCATAGCTGACAATAAGTCCTAGATTAATCATGTCAGGCATCTATGAGACACCTTCAATGATTAATCTGTAAATTACAGTAAATAAACACACACACCCGAAAAAATCCTTTATTAGAAATAAAAAACACAAACATATACCCTGGTTCACCACTTTAATCAGCCCCAAAAAGCCCTCCATGTCCGGCGTAATCCAGGATGGTCCAGCGTCGCTTCCAGCTCTGCTGCATGGAGGTGACCGGAGCTGCAGCAGACACAGCCGCTCCGGTCACCTCCACGCAGGTAATGAAGACAGCCGCGCGATCAGCTGCTGTCACTGAGGTTACCCGCTGTCACTGGATCCAGCGGTGGCCGCGGGTAACCTCAGTGACAGCTCAGGTGATCGCGCTACTCACCTGAGTTGCTGCGTGGAGGTGATAGGAGCGGCGGTGAGTAGCGCGATCAGCTGAGCTGTCACTGAGGTTACCCGCGGCCACCGCTGGATCCAGTGACAGCGGGTAACCTCAGTGACAGCAGCTGATCGCGCGGCTGTCTTCATTACCTGCGTGGAGGTGACCGGAGCGGCTGTGTCTGCTGCAGCTCCGGTCACCTCCATGCAGCAGCGCTGGAAGCGACGCTGGAGCATCCTGGATTACGCCGGACATGGAGGGCTTTTTGGGGCTGATTAAAGTGGTGAACCAGGGTATATGTTTGTGTTTTTTATTTCTAATAAAGGATTTTTTCGGGTGTGTGTTTATTTACTGTAATTTACAGATTAATCATGGAAGGTGTCTCATAGACGCCTGACATGATTAATCTAGGACTTATTGTCAGCTATGGGCTGCCAATAACTCCTTATTACCCCCATTTGCCAACGCACCAGGGCAAATCGGGAAGAGCCGGGTACAGTCCCAGAACTGTCGCATCTAATGTATGCGGCAATTCTGGGCGGCTGTTGGCTGATATTGTTAGGCTGGGGGGCTCCCCATAACGTGGAGCTCCCCATCCTGAGAATACCAACCTTCAGCCGTATGGCTTTATCTGGCTGGTTTTAAAATTGGGGGGACCGCACGCCGTTTTTTTTAATTATTTAATTATTTATTTCACTACACAGTATAGACACGCCCACCGGCTGCTGTGATTGGGTGCAGTGTGACACCTGTCACTCAGCGTGGGGGCGTGTCTCACTGTAACCAATCATAGGCGTCGGTGGACGGGGAAAGCAGGGAATACGAGATTGTTTAATGGGCGGCCGGCTTTTTCAAAACAGTAAAAGCCGCCGGAGCAGTGTGAACGCCGTGCAGCGCCGGGGGTCGGGGATCGGTGAGTATATGAGAGAGGGGGATAGACTGACATGGACAGAGAGTGAGGGACAGAGATAGTGACCGACTGACAGAGATTAGTGAATGACAGACATTGTGAGGCGCTTCAGAACGCAGCTTTTCAGCTGCGCTCTGAAGCGGACCTTTTTTAAGCTGCGGTGCAGAGCGCACACCTGCGCACATAGCATCAGACACCAAAATCGTATGAGGGATGTCACACGTTACAATTGACTAGGTTCGTGCAACAAAACGCTCAATTCTAGAGAATGATACGATGTGTTTGCGATCAACGGTTTTGCGTTCAATCCTGATCGCAAGTAGATGTCACACGCAGATACCTCAAAAACGATGCCGGATGTGCGTCACTTACAACTTGACCCCAACGACGGATTGTGAGATATATTGAAGAGTGTAAAGTGGGCTTTATACAAGCTGTGAACGGACTACATTACATTGTATCAAACTGTCATATCTTTAGTGTTGTCCCATAAAAAGATATAATAATAATAATCTTTATTTAATACTATTCTTTATTTTTATATACTGTAGCTAAAGAAAAACGGAAGCATATTCAGCCTACCATGCAATTTCATCATAAGGTCCACATCGATGCACGGATATCCAGGGCGGCAAACCCTGGTAACTTGAAACAGATAAGGGGAAAGAGCAAATCCAGCATCGGCATAAAAAAAATCTAGGTGTATTAAAAAAGGTGTTTATTAGAAAAACATATTAAAATGTAAAGTACATGGACCTTGTACTTTACATTTTAATAGGTTTTTGTAATAAAATTAATTTTCAATATACCGTATTTTTCGGATTATAAGACGCACTATTGCTCGCAAAACTTTGGAAAGAAAGCGAAGCGTGCGTCTTGTAATCTGAATGTAGTTTACCGAGGTGGTGGAGTGGAGAGGTCAGGGGAATGCTGAGGCGGCTGTGCAGGGGCTGCGGCAGCTATGCGGCGTCTGCAGCCACTGTGCGGGGTCTTCGGCACTGCAGTGGCTGTGCGTCTCCAGCGGCTGGAGTTGCTGTGCGGGGTCTCCAGTGGCAGGACTGGTGCGGCGGGCCTAGCGGTGACTTCAAACAATGCCGCCTGGAGTTGGTGCGTGCGCAGATGGAGCTCTTGGCTCAAGCTCTCATCTGCGCAGGCGCCGCCTCCGCCTCATTGATCTCCCTCCAGCGGACTTCAGGAAAATAGCACAGATGCACAGATGAGATCTCGGCTTGCCATTGAGCATAGAGTTCAATCTGCGTTGACTTTGGGCGCCATTTCTTTGAAGCCCTCACCGCGCACAGCTGCCGACTCAGAAGCTGCCCCAACACAGCAGCCTGAGCCTCCGCCATGGCCCCAGCCTCCGCCGCAGACCCAGCACAGCCTACAGTTTCTGGGACACCCACCGTCCCTGCCTCCTGTGACTCCTCCACCACTGCTATGCCCCCTCTGGTAAGACACCATCGGATTACAAGACAAACCCCATTTTTTTTCACCTTTTTTTGCTCTGAATTGGATGCATCTTATAAAACGAAAAATATGGTATTTGGATTTTGTGAGCTTGTGCTGTATTTGCTCTTTCCTATTTTTATATAGCGCCAACATATTCTTCAGCGATTTACATATATCAACAACACTGTCCCCATTGAAGCTCACAATCTCAATTACCTATCTGTATGTCTTTTGAGGGTTGGAATACACCCACGCAAACACGGGGAGAACATAAAAAGCCCTTGGAGATGTTGTCCTTGGTGGGATTTGAACCCATAACTACAGCGCTGCAAAACTGCACTGCTAATCAGTGCGCCACAAAAATGTGAGAGGTAATCAGTTTTGTGATATACTGTATATACTGTATATGGGGTACATGGTCCAGTTTGAGTCAAGTCCGGGTGCTGAATCGCACTTTTAACTACAGTCCGGACGAACCCGGAGAACCCAAACTTCCATAGTTCCGCTCATCCCTACATTTAACATATATGTTGGGGTTTTTTAGAAAATGAAGAAAAACAGATGTAAGTAGAGCCTATCTCTTTCTACATACAGTATCTCTATGCTGTTACTGCCTCTGTATATGTATATACGTATATACAGAGGGGTATACATAATTGTTACCCTAATCTGAGTGAGGAATAATAATCATATACCAGCTGTGAAATCTGTGTTTGCAAACATTTATATACAGTACGGAAAAAAGAAAGAAACACTATGGCCGACTATAGCTGTAATTACACAGTAATCAACATCTCATCATTTCATCCACTAATTATCTTAATTGCTTGCCAAATTTGTTAATTTTTCTAATGTGCCTTACGATGGCCGGTGACATAGTAGAACGCAGTGATTGTGGATAGGCTCGCCTCCTGATTCTGACTGTAGCATTCGTTAACGAGCTGTAATTATATCGAATCATTTCTTGTTTACAGCAGGTAAATGACGACTCTGCCGCAAATGCGGAACCTCGTATATCCGTGTCTAATTGTTTCCAAGTCAATATTGACACCACGCAAATCCATCATCTCTCTGCCTTGTAATTCTGCTCAGCCACCAAATGATGGCAGCGTAGACCACAATATGGCGGCAGACGGGCATAAGTTGTAGACACATTAAACCGCCTATTACGTGCACGGCTTGAACAACGAGTCTTATGAAATTCATCCACTATTATTTCTAAAGCTACTTATTCCAGTGCATAGTGCAAATATTAAATGATACATAGAGGTTGGCGGAGCTCTCAAAGTGCGGACAGGGATATTTTAGCTGTCTGTCTTTCTGCTTTTACATGTGGGTACGTTTTATTTTCCACTTGTACGACTCAAATGATACACTTCATCAAAGGAGAATATAGATCCCTAATCAGTTACCATTCATGCACCTGCAAGTAGAAAAGGAAATGACTGGAAATGGAGCATGTAAATACACTTACCAGTATGGGGGAGGGGTTGGTGTCTCCATGAATACTATGAGATTATGCTCCGCTTTTCAAATTGCATAAATAATGATAATTGATGGTTCTCATATTATTAAAGGGGACATAGAAAGATTTCAGGGGGTTCTGTACTTCATAGAAATGTAACTCATGGAAAGAGAACTAAATGGTTTCCAAGTTTGCAATTGGCCTTTAATCGTGGATTTAACGTCATGTGGGGCAATTAAGAGAATATATATATATATATATATATATATATATATATTGGACCTCACATTTGCCTGTACACACCCAGCCATAAGGACCCAATATGTCCAGTACGATATCACATCCATGCAGTATATAACGAGATATTGCTATATATATAGCTATATATAGTTGTGATACTGTACTGGATATTTTCCATCCTTATAGCTGCGTGTATACAGGTAAATGTGAGGTCCAATACAGTCATTTGTGCCACCAAATGCAAATTTATGGCAAATGTTATTCCTAATGTTACTATGCAGCAGAAATAGCTTTTATCAGTTTTCTCATTGTGGTTTGTAGATTTATGTTTCCTAAGAAATAAAGCATTGCATGGAAATGTGATCAAATCTGCATTGTTATCAGAGCCTCGAGTGCAGATGTGAGCTGAGTCTTAAGGCGCCCATACACATTGGTCTGATCCTGCCAATATCGGGGAGCTCGAATGACAATCTCATTGTGTATCGGGGCCTCCTGACTCATCAGAAGGATGAGGCATGTCCGATTTCAGACCACCAATACATTTTTGACCCTTTTCTTCTTGGTGAGATAAGTTACTGTCTAGACGAGTCTGGCAGCAGCTCTCATAGAAAACACAGGATCCCTCAACAAGTGAGCGCTCCTGGGTATGGAGAGGTAACTGATGGTCCAAACAATGGTTCACCTGACCGCTACCTATTGTCTATGGGTGGTAGGGGTATGGAGAAAACTGATGTTTGGTTAGTATTGAAAATCTGGGAATTTTTTTATATTTGAGTCCTATTATTTCACTTTATGACATATAATATAAGGGCATAAGGGTCCCAATTATTTTTTAGGCGCTCATTTTTTATGTGTTGTGATGGGGACAAAGGGTAAATGGGGGAAGGGAAAGATTTGGTGTAAGAGGTGGTAATAAACCTGTGCTGTGTATCATCTACCCTGACACATTCCTTACAGCAGATAAGTTATGATGGTCGTTATTTTTTTTTTTTTAAATATCTGACTGATATTTGCCTACAACCAAATCATGTAACTTAAAGTTTTTTTCACAGTAGACTCTTATCACCTATTCTTTCTCCAGGTAAATGTATAGTATGATTGCCACCAATCACAAGAACAGGGGTTCCGATCCCACATCCATCCTCATTGTCATCAGGATTTCAAGGAGGGGCATGGTTCCACATACCGCGTACACGCCATGGTTATTGGGCTGATGGAGATAGCCGAGTGTTGTAGTTGGCGCCTCTGTCAGCCCTGTAGACACTGACTGGGGACCTGTACAAAGCCCTGATATCAGTGGAGCTGCTTATATCTATATGGTACATGGAAAGAGAACGTCCAAAGTGGGCATCGTCTTTTATTTTATAGTCAAGTTTTAGGTCACTACTTGTATACATGATATATCCTAAAAAAAAGCCAAACCTAAAGGCCCCGTTACATGCTACGATTTATCTGACGATATGTCGTCGGGGTCACGATTTCCGTAACGCACTTCCGTCATCGTTAGCGACGTCATTGCGTGTGACACCTACGTGCGACTCCGAACAATCACAAATAGGTTGAAAATCGTTGATCGTTGACACGTCGTTCAGTTTCAAAATATTGTTCGTCGTTTGGAACGCAGCAGACATATTGTTACGTTTGACACCCTGCCAACGACAAACAACATCCACACGACCGCCTTGGTCAAACAATATATCGCTGAACGATGTTGCGTCGTTTGTGAGATGTGTACGTGTGACCGCTAATAAAAGACCTATGTGCGATCTCGGCAAATCGTAACTACGATCTGGGCGTGTCACATCGCTACTGAGATCGTCAGATAAATCGTAGCGTGTAACGGGGCCTTTAATGCCATGAACATGGCTTATATGGCAATTATCAAGCATCTATCTATCCATCAATCTATTATCTATCTATCCATCTATCTATCTATCTATTAACTATGCATCCATCTATGTTGCTGATGTATGTAAAGTATCGAGGAATATGTTGGCACTATATAAAAAGATTATTATTATTATCTATCTATCATTACAATTCTTTATTTTTATCTATCAGTCTATCTATTCTATTTCTTCATCTATGTAATCAAATATCTATCATCTATCTCTTATATACCATCTATCTATCTATCTATCTACCAATCATCTATCTATTTATCTATCATCTATCTATTATCTATCTATCTATCTCTCTAGCTATTATCTATCATTTATCTATCTATCTAGCTATCTATCTCATATTTATCTATGAAATCCTTTCTACTCCTCTCACTGTATGATACAGGAATGTCTATGACAAGAAAA